>NC_071255.1:21260189-21390189 GCF_023375685.1 Ictalurus furcatus | reverse complement strand
CTGGTAGGCTCCAGCAGCTGTCTCCTACACACCAGTTTCATTTTCACATAAGAATGCTTTTCTTTGTAAACCCTCTTCCTCAGCAATTTGTCACACTGTCTTCCTTTGGCTTGGACTGGAAAATAATTTAACTTCCCAATGCAGTGCATTACTCTGATTAATTAAACAAACAGTATCAGGCCTCCTAAAATAATATTGGTTTTTAATCAGTTATAATCCTGAAGTAAAGTTAATAATTACAATTTAGAGCACAACCTCTATCCCGCTTTAAACTATAGCAGGGAGAGATTGAATTGATAGCACTTAGCTAAAAATATTTAGCCTCTCATCACAAAATGATTGTTAATTTAAAGGATTAGTGTTTATTAATATTCTCAAAAATTAGCTTGAACAGTATGGTGGTGCACCGGGCATTGCTACCTCACAGCTGTATTCTGAGCTCATGTTAGTGTTTGTGCTAAGTTATGCATGTTCTCCCCATATTCTTGTGGGTTTCCTCCAGGTTCTCTTGATTTTTTCCCACTGTCCAAAATATGCCAGTTGGCAGATTTGCTATGCTAAATTGCCCCTGGGTGTGAATACGTGTTTGAATGTGCATGATGCCATGCAATGGACTGGCATCCCAACCAGGGTTAAATCTCCCACTTTGCACCTAACATAGACTCCAGATACACTGTGACCCTGACCAAGAGAAAATGATTACTGTAGATGAATGAATTAACTATTAGTAATGGTAAATGCAGGAATAGTCATAATGTTATGTTAACATTGCTTGCTCATTACGATGGCACCTGTCAAGGGGTGGGATATATTAGGCAGCAAGTGAACAGTCGGTTCTCAAAGTTGATGTGTTGGAAGCAGGAAAAATGGGCAAGCATAAGGATTTGAGAAACTCTGACAAGGGCCAAATTGTGATGGCTAGACGACTTGGTCAGAGCATATCCAAAACAGCAGGTCCTGTGGGGGTGTTCCCAGTATGCAGTGGTTAGTACCTACCAAAAGTAGTCCACGGAAGGACAACCAGTGAACCGGCGAAATCAACGGGGATCTATCAAAGTCTGATCTTCACGACACATGTTTGTGTAAATGTGTCATGGCACGAACAAAGGAGATTTCTGAAGACAAAAGAGTTGTTGATGCTCATCAGGCTGGAAAAGGTTACAAAACCATCTGTAAGGAGTTTGGACTCCACCAATCCACAGTCAAATAGTTTGTGTACAAATAGTGTAAATTCAAGCCCGCTGTTACAATTCAAGCCTATTGTTACGTGTAATAGTCCACAAGGTCACAAAGGAACCCAGGGTAACTTCTAAGCAACTAAAGGCCTCTCTCACACTGGCTAATGTTAATGTTTATGAATCCAGCACCAGGTGAGTGAGCAATGAACAACAATTGTGTGCATGGCAGGGTTGCAAGAAGAAGACTACTGCTCTCCAGAACGAACAATGCATTCCAGCATAAGAGCCTTATCCCATCTGTGAACCATGGTGGTGGTAGTATCATGGTTTGAGCCTGTTTTCTTGCATCTGTACTGGGACAGCTTGCCATCATCAACTGTACAATAAATTCTGAATTATACCAGCAAATTTTGAAGGAAAATGTCAGAACATCTGTCTGTGATCTGAATCTCAAGAGAAAGTGGGTCATGAAGCAAGACAATGACCCTAAACACAAAAGTCATCTACCAAAGAATGGTTAAAGAAAAATAAAGGTAATGATTTGGAATGGCCAAGTCACAGTCCTGACCTTAATCCAATATAAATGCTGTGGACGGACCTGAAGAAAGCAGTTCATGTGAGGAAACTCACCAACATCCCAGAGTTGGAGCTGTTCTGTGCTAATCAGTGGAAAAAGATATGTAATATTGGATAATTTCCCTCAATAAATAAATGACCAAGTATATTATTTTTGTCTTATCTGTTTAATTGGGTTCTACTTTTAGTACTTGTGTGTAAATCTGATGATGTTTTAGGTCATATTTATGCAGAAATATAGAAAATTCTAAAGGGCTCACAAACTTTCAAGCACCACTGTGTGATTATATATATATATATATATATATATATATATATATATATATACACATATATATGTCCTTCTCAGTAGAAAACTCTAAAGTTATTGCAATGGTTCTGGTTCTCATCTACAAATAAAGTACCATGTTGGTAAATTACTTGCAAGAGCACACTGATGCCTGTACTACATCCCCAGTTTTCAGTTTGACACTCCTATTGCGAGCATGCGATAAGGTGTACAATCCATGTAGCAACAGCTTATCTTACCTTAGCACGCACCCTCAGGAGTATGGGATTTCATTTCAGCCTCCTTCACACAGCATCAGGTATGCCCCAATTAGATTTTTTTTTTTTTCTAAACATGAAATCACATCAATAAGTGATAAGCAGTTGCAGTCATTTAATATCACTTGCAAAGTTATAATTTCTCAGCAAGTATTTTGACTTCATATTTTCTAGTGTAGTGTGTGTATATTATAATTATTTCATCCCATTTTAGATCATTTTAGTCTTGCTACTGTAATATCTACGACCTTTAAAGGCTATCATGGTTAAATTCTGATTTGTAATGTCAAAGCTTCAATGGTAAATCACATATACATATTTATTCTATACATACTGTATAAATACATATTTATTCTGTATGTATTCTTTATGCAGAGCTTCTATAATATTATCTAAAAATTTGGCATAACAACCCAGTGCTCTATCTAAAGCTAATATACAGTGTAACTGCTGATATGTTCATTCATTCAGTAAGTGCTTTATGCTAGTCAGGGACTTGTTGTAGCTTTCATTATCATTTTTGTTACCTTTTTGTTACCTGATAACAATAAGAAATTATCTTTCTTGGGAATAGCAGTTGTAAACTCTGGATGGGAAGCTACTCCATTGCAGATAGCTGCTGTGTGAATGTGAAAGTTTAATGGCACACATACAAAAACAGGATGAAAAAGAAAGCAAAATGGCCAACAACATTACTACAAATGTGTTTATAGTTTATAGTTCTCTGCATTAAGATGGTGTTACAGTGTATATCAATGCCCTCAAGCAAATCTGATTCTTTCTCTCCTTTTCCCTCTGTATTTATTTATTTTTTTAATAATAATTAATTACTTCATTACAAAAAAATAGGAATCAGTGCAGCATAGTTTTTTTTGTTTGTTTTTTTTTTTTTCTGGTGTCATATTTGTGTTTCAAGTTCCTTATTTAATGGGTCAAGATTTTCCACTAGAATGCAATTGGAATGTGGGTGCTACATACTGTATGTGCCTGTTAAATATAGTCAAGAGATTTTTTCAGAGATTTAATGTTGCATGCTGTGCGTAGTTAATGCCACATACTGCACAGCAGCGTCAACAAAGGAGACTTATGCAGAAAAAAAAGAGAATAATAAATAACTGTAATTGTTTAACAGATTCTATTATCATATTCTCTCTCATTAGTAGCAAAACAGGGCAAAATACAAAAGAATCTGGTTGCCATGGGAAACAGTGCAGCAAAAAACAGCCTTGCCTGTGGAACTCCTTTCTCTCTCTCTCTCTCTCTCTCTCTCTCTCTCTCTCTCATGCACGCACTCTCGCCTTTTTTCTCTGTATGTTTAATTAAGAAGGTTAAAACACTGATGCTTATGCTGTCATATTCTCACATGCTAATTTTTGAACAGTGGAACCTTGTCACAGAGAGAGGAATTTCTGTCATTCTCCTGCTCTACATTAGGTACGCTAATGGGGTCAGATGTGAGAAGCTCTTCTCTCTACCGCTGTCCTGCTGAGCAGTCTCAATCAGTGAAGAAGTCTGCACTGTTCAAAGAGCAGGTGTTAAACCTAAGGTTGTCCCACCTCCAATATTAGTGACTCAAATAGTGTGTGATTTCATGGACCTTATCAAACATCCACACAATTAAATTTAAATACAAATGGGTGAAGATTAATTCTTCATTTGTTTTTAATTATTGCTCTATAATGAAAGTACACTACAACACTTGCAGTTATGATTTATTCTGGTTGGAAAAATGTGAAGCAGCTGTGCAAAAGGACAGAATTTGAGATTCAAACTGTACACTACCACACAATAAATAAATAATTAAGCAATAAACTTAGTGCATGGATTGTTATGTGTTATTACCAACATAACCAAGTTACAGGCTTTATCAACTCACAGATATAGCATATTTTACCACTTTAATCTAATATAGAATTAAAAAACTTGAGCCTGTAGTGAAAAACAAGAGTAAAACAACATAAAAACATTAGACCTATACACTCACCCATTATCTTATCACTTCTTCTTCTTCATCATCTTCTTCTTCTAACATTTTTTATTTTTTTTTAATTTCCTAAAGTCTATTTCTATTTAATTAATTATGTTTCTCTCTCTACATACACTGTAGTCTGAAAGAAAATCCCAGTTACAGTCACAATTAAGTTGTTTGGATGCTTTTCACACCTGAATATGCTATCCATCAAACAGCATACATTTCATCATATGAAAACAATTCAAAACATCATTCATTCAGCTATCAATTTTAGGTCAGTTTATGCTTCTAGAAATTTTTTGTATCTGTCTATCGGTACAGGTTTTGAGTGTTCTGAAAACATTTTTATATAACATTTTGTCACTTGTATAAACACTAACATTATGGAAACACATATCAATGTTTCTACAACTAATAATGTTGCAGTGACATCACAGGAATAATAGCATCATGTTATTTTTTGTTTAACTTTTCATGTGCATCATATGTTTTCAAAACATTGCAGGAGCATTTTTGTACTTTCAAAATGTTACACCTAAACCTCTTCAGATAGACTGAGGGCTCTATTTTCATCACCAAAAATACCCAAAAAAACAAAAACAAAACAATGAGTAAATATTATTAAACAATTAGTAAAGTAGTATTAGATAACAATTTAATAATATGTACATGTATATGTATATGTATATTTTGCATATATTTGTGACCACAGGTAATAATGTAGCACAGAGCAGTGCAGATGTAAAAATTGTTGGGCTTAAATAAATACATTAATACGAGTGGTGGTTTGTTGTGCTGATGATCAAATAATCTGTTTTAAGAACAGAGTGTGTGCAGTGTAGCACTGTAACATTGGATTAGAGTTTACTAACAGATTTTTATATAGCTTTTTAGTGGCAGACCAGCTGGCAAAAGAACTTGCAGAGAATATATTTAAAATCTTCATTATGTGTATATTTTGGTAGTGTCACAAAAAGAGATTTGGATGTAAGTGAGCATGTTTTTGGAAGCCAATAATCCAAAATCCACAAACTTTTAAAAATACAAATATCAAACCGATGTTAAGATCACAATCCATTAAAGAGAAAACATGCAAATCAATAATGAATATAGACAGAATTTACTATGAGTTCATTGGCTGTGCACTACAGTCACGAGCAAAGAATGCATTTTCTCTCTGCAAGGTTTCACGCTATGATAAATACAAATTTTGCAGTCTAGACAAGAGCTAGACTCACCATCCACTTTAATAGAAAATCCTGTACACCTGCTAATTTATGCAGTTATCCAATCAGCTAATGTGGCATGTGGCAGCAGCGCAATGCAAAAAATCATGCAGGTACAGGTTAAGAGCTTCTGGTAATGTTCACAAACATCATAATGAAGAAAATGTGTGATCTTTGTCACTTTGATCATGGCATGGATGTTGGTACCAGAAGTGCTGGTCTGACTATTTCAAAAACTGCTGATTTCCTGAGAATTTTACACACAACTGTAAACTCTCTAGAGTTTACACAGAATGGTGCAAGAAACATTGAGCGAGCTACAGTTCTGGGGGTACAAACACCTTGTTGATAAAAGAGGTCAGAGGACAATGAACTGATTGGTTTGAACTGCCAGGAAGTATATTGTAAAGTAACTCAAATAATCACTCTTTACAACCCTGGTGAACTGAAAAGTATCTTAGCATTTACAAAGCATCAAACCTTGAGTTGGATGGGCTACAACAGTAGAAGACCACATCAGGTTCCACTCCTGTCAGCCAAGAACAGGAATCTGAGGCAATCATGGGCACAGACTCATCTAACTGGACAGCTGAAGATAAAAAAAAAAAAAAAAAAAAATCACCTGGTCTTTTTCTGGTCTGTATTTTTTTAATATTATAAAGCACTACATATGGTAAGAGATTTAAAGTCCCATGCCCAAAAGTTTTATATATATATATATATATATATATATATATACACACAGTGAGGGGAAAAAAAGTATTTGATCCCCTGCTGATTTTGTATGTTTGCCCACTGACAAAGAAATGATCAGTCTATAATTTTAATGGTAGATTTATTTGAACAGTGAGAGACAGAATAACAACAAAAAAAAATCCAGAAAACGCATGTCAAAAATGTTATAAATCGATTTGCATTTTAATGAGGGAAATATGTATTTGACCCCTCTGCAAAACATGACTTAGTACTTGGTGGCAAAACCCTTGTTGGCAATCACAGAGGTCAGACGTTTCTTGTAGTTGGCCACCAGGTTTGCACACATCTCAGGAGGGATTTTGTCCCACTCCTCTTTGCAGATCTTCTCCAAGTCATTAAGGTTTCGAGGCTGACGTTTGGCAACTCGAACCTTTAGCTCCCTCCACAGATTTTCTATGGGATTAACGTCTGGAGACTGGCTAGGCCACTCCAGGACCTTAATGTGCTTCTTCTTGAGCCACTCCTTTGTTGCCTTGGCCGTGTGTTTTGGGTCATTGTCATGCTGGAATACCCATCCACGACCCATTTTCAATGCCCTGCCTGAGGGAAGGAGGTTCTCACCAAAGATTTGACGGTACATGGCCCAGTCCATCGTCCCTTTGATGCGGTGAAGTTGTCCTGTCCCCTTAGCAGAAAAACACCCCCAAAGCATAATGTTTCCACCTCCATGTTTGACGGTGGGGATGGTGTTCTTGGGGTCGTAGGCAGCATTCCTCCTCCTCCAAACACGGCGAGTTGAGTTGATGCCAAAGAGCTCCATTTTGGTCTCATCTGACCACAACACTTTCACCCAGTTGTCCTCTGAATCATTCAGATGTTCATTGGCAAACTTCAGACGGGCATGTATATGTGCTTTCTTGAGCAGGGGGATCTTGCTCAATCATTTGCGAATAATCGCACCAACTGTTGTCACCTTCTCACCAAGCTGCTTGGCAATGGTCTTGTAGCCCATTCCAGACTTGTGTAGGTCTACAATCTTGTCCCTGACATCCTTGGAGAGCTCTTTGGTCTTGGCCATGGTGGAGAGTTTGGAATCTGATTGATTGATTGCTTCTGTGGACAGGTGTCTTTTATACAGGTAACAAGCTGAGATTAGGAGCACTCCTTTTAAGAGTGTGCTCCTAATCTCAGCTCGTTACCTGTATAAAAGACACCTGGGAGCCAGAAATCTTTCTGATTGACAGGGGGTCAAATACTTATTTCCCTCATTAAAATGCAAACCAATTTATAACATTTTTGACATGCATTTTTCTGGATTTTCTTGTTGTTATTCTGTCTCTCACTGTTCAAATAAAACTACCATTAAAATTATAGACTGATCATTTCTTTGTCAGTGGGCAAACGTACAAAATCAGCAGGGGATCAAATACTTTTTTCCCTCACTGTATGGAGTCTGTTTGGCCTTAGAAGCAGCCGTAGTCCCAGCAATCTCGAATTTGAGAAGATGAGAGCTCCATCCAGAGGTAGTACATCCGAAACGGATCAGGCAGGTCCGGAGAGCAGAGAGGATCAGGATCTCTAGTATTTCCATAAAATCATGTGTGGCTCGACAGAACGAGAGAGGGAGAGAAAAGATTAGGACTGTCCTTAGCATAACAGAAAGTCTAGTCAGGGTAGACTTGAGTAAACAAATACGTTTTAAGCCTAGACTTAAACACTGAGACTGTCAATCCCATAATATTTAAGAGATGGTTGAAATAGAAATGGTGAAATAATAGCTTATGTGCGACTAAAAATGCATCATAAAACCTTTCATCTATAAACCTGGGCTGTAAAAAAAATTAAGGGTTAGGATAAAATACCATCTTATCCCTGCATCTGTGCTAAGTTTTGGGATGTGTTCATGCGTGTTCATTGTAGACCATTGTAGACAGGTTAAATTATTCCATTCTATCAGTGGGTTTTAAATATTACACCCCTTTTGTGCTCCTTCAACCATGTCAGCACAGCATATGAAAATAGCAACAGAGAACAAAAAAGGCCTGCACCCAAACAAAAATAGTTAAAAGCTTTCCTCATGAACACATAGACTAGCTCCTGGAGCCATGATGTCCTAACCCCAATACAATTGGAGCTCCTTGACCTTCTGAAGATACAGAAGTGATTCAGAATCAGTTTTAAATAAGCAGTCTGCCAGGCAAGCAAGGTCAGCACCCTGTTGAGAGCATACGGTATGTTCTCAGGATGAGTGCAGACTAATTTAGCAGCGCCAAATTACGTATGACTCAGCACTACCAGGAAGCTGTTTGACAATCATTTTGCAGATTGGCCTTTTTTCCCCAATGGAGTGTGTACATACTATATGTTTGCCCATAAGCAACATGCACACAGATAATGACAGATAGGATAATATTCCTGTTATTGTAATGTTGATCTACCTTTATTGATTCAGTCTATTGGATTGATATAGTTTATCTAATTAGCAATAATGGTTCAGCTTTATTGATTGATAAATCATATACTAGGTTCCAGTAAGAAAAAAATAATAAAATAAGCAGAGAAGGATATAATGTGTACTTATTATAATACTGTTGGTGATACTGAAGTCCCATGTAGATCATTCTGAGGATATTCAGTTTTCCTACACTAAAAAGCAAATATGTAATTATTCACACCATTTTACTGTTCCAGAAACAAAATGTCTAAAAGAAAAAGATAATAAGGATAATTATGTCAGTGCTGTGCTAGCTGTACTGTTATTCATACGAGACATCTTGTCAACACTTTGTGACCACCTGGAGGATAGTGAATCTACATGATATGTCTAACTAGCAGCAGGTTGCAATTAATTGAGACCGTACCCTTATTATTTTGCTCGTTTGCTGAAACTGGTTGTCAGCTTATTGCTAATGAGCTGCCAAGGTCGTTGGCTAATGTTATTGAACACTACTACTTAAATTTCACATGGTGAAAAAGAAACATATCCTATTCAAGGCTTATCTTTAAAACTAATTGTTTATAATGTAAAATGTATGTAAAGTAACATGTAAAATAATGCATAATGAATAATAATATATAATGCATAATACCCATATTTAAAATGGTTTAATTAGTTTTGAAAATTAAAAACTAACTATATAAATCAGTGTATGAGAGCTAAAGTACCTCAGGAGGCAAACATGTTTTAGCAGTTTTTTTTTTTGTTTTTTTTTCATATTACATGTAAGTGCATCATGGGGGCTCACACTTGTCACTTTATATTTGTGCAATGATGATCCCATAATGATGACATCTTGATGTGCTTAAACGTCTTGTAAAATGATCAATGAAGAAGAACTGTTACATTTTATTTGAATGCTTAATACTAATTAATAATTATTTAACTTTAGCAGCAATTATGTTATCTCTGAGCATTACGACACTACTGTACAGTGCAGTGGATAAGGCCACTGTAGATATTCGCCACTGCTTTGTAATGTGTAATGTTTTCTTGTGTTTCTTATTTTCTCCAGGTAGTTTTCATCTGGCATGTAGAGGGAGGACAGCTCCACTCCTATGTGTTGTTAAGAATCGTGTTTTCCTCTCCAGCCTGTCAACAAATACCAGTCTCATTATGTCCCACCTGTCTGCAGTGCTCCAGCTCATCTGTTAGAGAGTAGCAGTCAGGATCAGAGTAGTGACTGGGTTAACCTTTCCCAATTTAAATGCCGGCTTCAATTTCAATCAACTACAATAAACTATTTCTCTTTCAGATTCAGTTCATTGGTTGCCTTCTTTTGTATTTAGTTTTTAAAAAACATGTTTATTATGATTATTATGATTATTGTTATTATTATTATTATTATTATTATTATTATTATTATATGCTTAATAACAAGGGCTTCTTCTGGGATTGGAAGTAACTTAAAATAATAAATATGCATGCTTTTAAACAGTTGAAATCATTCTTCTATGTTCTCATTATTTCACAATTATTTAATTTAGATTTGATTGCAACAAGTAATACTGGATAGTCAATAGTTGGTACATACTAATCTTTTAATCTTCCATTTCTTGTCAAAATAATTAAAAAAGTTGTGTCCATACAGATCAATAACTTTCTCAACACCAATAATCTTAATGAGACATTTCAGTCTGACTTTCGGTCCAACCATAGCACAGAAACTGCTCTTCTAAAAGTTTTAAATGATCTGTAACCAAATAAGGACTCAGGTAATCTGTCAATTCTAGTTCTTTTAGATCTCAGTGCTGCCTTTGACATAGTTGACCATGGGATTATGCTTGACCAACTGCAAAACTGGGTTGTCTTATCAGGCCTAGTCCTACAGTAGATTGGTTTAGATCCTACTTAAGTGGCAGGGAATATTATGTTGCACTAGGTACACACATCTCCAGATGTCATGCGATATCTTCTGGTGTTCCCCAAGGCTCAATTTTGGGTCCATATTTAACTTATATATGCTGCCATTAGTTTGTGTAATTCATCAATATAACATCACCTTCCATCCGTATGCAGATGACATGCAACTCTATCTCTCACTTGCACCAGATGCCCACACGTCGATTAGCACCCTTGTAAACTGCATAGAGAGCATACACTTGTGGATGTCACAGAACTTTCTACAGCTAAATAAAGATAAGACAGTGGTACATATTATCGGAAATTATGCACAGAGAAAGTTAATTATGCCATATCTAGACTCCTTGTCTCTCAAGACTAATGACTGCATTAAGAATTTAAGGATCGTGATCTCAGTTTTAAAAAACCTATTAGCAATGTTTGTAAAACAGCATATTATAACCTTCATAACATCTCTAAAGTATGTGATATTCTCTCCCCCACAGATAGGGAGAAACTCATACATGCATCTGTTACATCTAGACTAGACTACTGCAACAGTGTTTTGGTTGGCTTATCAAAGAGCTCCATTAAACATTTACAAAGAGTTCATGATGTAGCTCCAAGAATGCTGACATGTACTAGACTGAAGAATCGTATCACTCCAGCACTTAAATCACTTTACTGTCTACCTGTGTCTTACAGAATTGATTTTAAAATCCTGTTATTAATTTTGAAATGTCTTCACGGTAATGCCCATACATACCTTTGTAATATGATCACTAAATATACTCCTGCTAGATCACTTAGGTCATCCAACTGCCAACTGCTGGTTGTACCCAAAACGCGGCTGAAGATTTGGGAGTCAAATTTAGTCACTATGGGCCTAAACTGTAGCTGTGACAGCCTGCGTGTAGTTGATTCGTGTAGTTGATTAACCTCAAACCAGTTAATTTTCCATACTTGATTTTATTTGTATTCTTGTATTTATTCTATTTTATTTGCTTAGTCTTTCCTTTTCTTTATTTAATATTATTTCTTATTACTGATTTTATTTTCCTGTATATACTGTGTCTTCTGTAAAGCACTTTGCGATTGTTTTAAAAAGTGCTATATAAATAAAGCTTTACTTACTCACATACAGTATGTACAGTACTGTGCAAAAGTCTTAGGCACCCTATTTTTTTAAAATACAAACTTTGTTATTGATTTTTTGACTTATTTTATGACTTTATCAAGTCAGTACAAAAACATTTTATATTTCCAAACATTAATTTTCCAGAACAAAATTAAATATTACAGAAAAAAGTTTGTATGTCAGTAAAGAAAACAGCATATTACATGAGATCACATTTCAGACCAAAATAAACATAATGAAGGCTTCAGGGTTTTGCTGAAAAAATAAGAAATCACCAGAAGAACTGTGACTGGTTCTGCAAGATGCTCAATTAAATTTACCAGCTCATTTCCTTATAAAATGTAGAAAGTGTATCTGAGAATACTCAGTATCTCAGAATACTTTTTTTTTTTTAAACAAACTGAATGTTATGGATATCCCAGACGCTACGCTGGACTAGTTTGACTAGTTTGGCTAGTTTAGCCCAGCGGCCACTGCAATACATGACAGTCACATGATCACCTGCACCTGAATCACATTCTAGTTAACAAGCACTATACACAGCAAAATCACCAGTGTTGATTTAACACCCACGGTGTTGAATTTACACACTACAGTGTTTATATAAGTCCACTGGACTCAAATAAACACTCTGGGTGTTAATTCAACACTAGGGATTTTACTGTGTATATATAGTGCAGTGAAAATATATATTTGCACTGCACTTTTGCCTTGCTTTAATTGTCTCATTTTGCCGTTGTTTCTGTTCCAGTCCTTGTGTCATGTTTATTCATCACCTTAGTGTTTTTGCCATGTGTTTTATAGCTTCTTTTGTGTTTGTTTGAATTATTTTTAAACCTTTATCTGCACTTGTATCCATCTTGGCCTCTAAATCGTGACATTAAATAGTGACTTTGTTTCATTTATTACTGCTTATTAGTGCACTTTAAAGTATTTTTTTAAATGTAGAAAGATTTAATTTCTTTATTTTTGAAGGCATCTTTGCCGCACAGCATTTCTTTGCATGTGCTTTTCCTTGCAAGACTTTTGCACGGTACTATATATCAGAAGATAAAGATTATAGATGTCTGCATGGGACAATTAATACAGATAACTCATTCAGAGGTAGTAACCCTGATAATTCTTTTCTTTTCTTCTACAATGATCATCTTAACCTTATATATTTCATGTTTAATTTCATGGTGTCAGATCCACCAGGGACAATTCCAGCAGAGGGCCCCCTTCCTTACTAGGACTCTTCTTCTGCCACACTACTTCCGGTTCACAGATTAAGCACATGCAAACTCCAGTCCGTGCTGAAGGGAAGTGCCTTCCACCTTTCCTTCGTGAAAAGCTTGAGCTTATTGCAACTGAATGTGTCGATGGCTGGCCCATCGTATAATATAATATGAAATTTTGAAAACTATGATATCTTGCTTCATGGGTTAGTTTCAACACTTAAATTTAAAAGTCCCTACATAAAGTTACATATCCAGTGGCGAAAAAGTATGCAATTCAATTATGAATATACATATGAATATACATTTTGTAGATTGCTTGATATGTGATATGATAGATCTTAGTGTCACCTTTCATTAGTGCCCAGAATGATGAGAAAAATCAAGAGTAGTAGCCTTTTTATCCTAGGTAGGTGTACATGGTTTCCATGGGCCCTTTGGAGTCTCCAAAGGGTGATTTTGGTAAACCACATGGATATATATATATATATATATATATATATATATATAGACATCTACCATGTGTATGTTTATAAATTAATATGTGTATTAATTTTCTTTGGTATTGTTTTCAAATTTGAACTTGGACAAGGATAGGCTTCATGCTGTGGTCCAATTGTGTTTTCCAGCTAATAGCTATCAGGTATAGACATTTGCAGGCATCTGTATGCAAAAAAAAAACCCCTTCTATTTCAGTTGTGTTCAAACTTCTATTTCTCAATACCAGTAGCACATTGACTCTGATTTCTGGGGAAAATACTTCAGCGTGTCACCTTTCAAAAGAGACCAAAACTATGTACATACTCCCAATGGTTCAAGAACAGCTTTAATTTTACTTTTGGAATGCCTTGGATAGGCATTTTAGGCTAATTTTACAGGAGCTTTACAATAGCATTCAAACCCTTAAGACTTGGTAGAACCACCTTTTACTGCCAACAGCTTTGTTATTGGGGTAAGTTCCTGCCAGCTTTGCACACTGTGTAGGAGTGGTTTTCACTAGAGATGCTCCGATACAAAATTTCTCAGCCGATACTGATAACCGATATCGGCTGATGCTAATAGTTCTGCCTTTTGTCTTCTTTTAAATTAATAATAATTAATTCCACAATTCTGAAAAAAGCTAATAAAAACTTTATTATCTCCATTTCAACAAGTTGTTTCATAGTAACTGGTATCATAAACAGAAAACACATTACTCAAATTAACATTAACACATTAACTAAATTTTGAAGATTAAATTAAGATTTCTTAACTTATTGAATGTTATTAATTCATATTAACATTGACTGGATTATATATATAAAATAAATAAATAAATAAATAAAAACTCCTGTTAGGCTCACATTCACTCACCACAAACAAAAGCATTTCTACTTCATCATTGAACATCAAACTGGTAATATATAATCTAAACTTTTTTTATATATTAACATTAACTGGATATAAAATATACTACTCTACAAATATATTTTTCTGTGCAATATATATACTTTTTTGTTAGCTCATCTTCATTTAAATATTCCAACAGTGTACTGGTGCTTTAATTCAACGTGAGCAGCACGGCAAAAAAAAAAAAAAAAAAAAAAAAAAGAATTGACTCGACACCAAAACTCCTGCTTCGCTGCTGCAGCGTCCGGTGTAAAATTTTAGCAGTGCAGAGCTTACAAACTGCAGTTTTGTCAACATTCCACAGAAGAGACATCATTTGGCCTTTGGCCTTATCATGGTGTCTCAAGGTTTGTTTTGCAAACGTTACTAAGGAACAGTCTTTTTTTATTCTGGTTGTTGTTCCTACTTGTCTGCTGGGCAACTATGAAAATGGAAACTAATAGCCTGGACACAAAATCTGCATGAAGCACACACCTCAGATACTTATTTATCCCTGTACCCTGTTGTAAAAAAATACTATTTGATTATTACTCACTATTATAAAATGTTAACGATCTCCCAACTGATAAACAGTCTAATAACTATGCATAGACATGAATGCATACATACATACATAAACATCTCTTTTTGCAAAGCAGTGGACCCATTCAATAGTCAGATCTGGTGGCAAAAATACTAAAGCCTGAGCTTTGCACACACAATAGGAACTTTAAAAATGACAGCAAGCTTACCACACACCCTCCCTTGCATGTTGTACCTACCACTGAGAATGACAGCTGGTATTCTTCTAAGATTTTGTACTGAGGAAAAAAAGCACACACAGACATTTTTCAAAACAATGTGAGATAACAGGATGACAGCAAATAGTAGCAGACACCTTGCTCATAAGAAATCCAATGCCATTTTGGTCAACTGAAATCATAAACAACTTAGAAAGCACTTCATGCTGAGATTCTGTTGAGCTAAAAACAAGTACATGTTTCAACAGAGACCATGAAAAGCTTTTGCATGAAAGCTTTAAGGGAAGTTCACTTTCTGCAAAACTCCTGTCTGCCCTTATTCAGTGATTTTGAGGCAAGGCAAATTAAAAATGGTGTTATTTCAATGGCATTGCATGATGAAAGGTTAATGGTTGCCATTCCTTTACAGTGTTTGTTCATTATCCAAATGTCAAACAGGCGAGGCTTAATCAACGCTCTCCACTATGCATGGGAGTTATGTTGCTAGATCTTGAATACGTTCATTAGATTCCTCATGTTTTATTTAAGCAATCAGCCTGCAATCTACTTCTATTCAAGTCAGTGAGTGGTTGCTTTGATCCAAAAACAAGAGCACAGAATGATATTTATGATGATGATGATGATGCCCTGGTAGTGTGAAGCCTCTCCCAGACGATGATGACTTATACAACTGAAGATGGGTTATTTGCCATGGGTGAATTATTCAGATGAGAGGAGTTGTGGTTTTGTCAGACTTCACTGGCTCTAAAAATGTGAATTTTGTATTTGTATTCTTTGTATTCTGAATCTTATGTGGTGTGAGAGAGAATCTCCAATTTTTTTCGTTTGTTTGGTGGAGATTACTTAGGCTGTTTGTGCTGTTTTGAGCTATCTCGGCACTCAATGGCACAAAACAACCATATACATTGATAGCTTTTCCAAATGAATCTGTATTATAATGCGTTAAGAATGCACATTGCTTTTGCTGGCATTTCATCTGTTGGATGTGTTCAGTCAAGTTATTAAGTATTATAAAAATGAAAACAGTATAGCAGGATTTCACAAACAGGAGTGCTATTGCTGCCTCTCGTCCTGATCTTTATCTTTTGTACCATTTCTTGATGAACTCAGACAAATATATCTGAATTTGCAATAGAATACCCATTCACATTGTAATAGCAACCCTCCATTGAGTACAAATACTCAGTCATATTAAATTCTTTATATACACACAAATTCACCTTCTGGCATGTTTTTGGGAGGTATAAGGAAATGGCTTGAGTCTTGAGCAAACCCAACCGACACTAGGTGAACATGTGAAACTCCACACAAACAATAGCCTGAAGTCAGTATTAAAGTGGGGACCCTGAGGCGGTGACATTACCCATTGGGCCACTGCACAACTACAGTTGACATCAATATTCAATTCTATTAACAGGTTTACTTGTATAACTTGTGAAAATCTAAGTATGTTTGCAGCTTGCAGCTTATATCAATACAATATATATGTCAACATCACATTATATACAGTGTCTCACAAAAGTGAGTACACCACTCACATTTTTGTAAATATTTGATTACATCTTTTAATGTGACAACACTGAAGAAATGACACTTTGCTACAATGTAAAGTAGTGAGTGTACAGCTTCTGTAACAGTGTAAATTTGCTGTCAATATTTTGTGTGGCCACCATTATTTTCCAGCATTGCCTTCACCAGAGCATCACAGGTTGCCACTGGAGTCCTCTTCCACTCCTCCATGACGACATCACGGAGCTGGTGGATGTTAGAGACCTTGTGCTCCTCCACCTTCCGTTTGAGGATGCCCCACAGATGCTCAATAGGGTTTAGTCTGCTTCAGTATGTCACAGTATGTGTTGGCATTCATGGTTCCCTCAATGAACTGTAGCTCCCCAGTGCCGGCAGCACTCATGCAGCCCCAGACCATGACACTCCTGCCACCATGCTTGACTGTAGGCAGGACACACTTGTCTTTGTACTCCTCACCTGGTTGTATATAAATAAGTTTATGTTGGTCTCATCAGATCACAGCACATGGTTCAAGTAACCCATGTCCTTAGTCTGCTTGTCTTCAGAAAACTGTTTGTGGGCTTTCTTGTGCATCATCTTTAGAAGAGGCTTCCTTCTGGGACGACAGCCATGCAGACCAATTTGATGCAGTGTGCGGCGTATGGTCTGAGCACTGACAGGCTGACCCCCCACCTGGCAGCACTCATACGTCTATTTCCCAAAGACAATATCCGGATATGACACTGAGCATGTGCACTCAACTTCTTTGGTTGACCATGGCGAGGCCTGTTCTGAGTGGAACCTGTCCTGTTAAACCGCTGTATGGTCTTGGCCACCGTGCTGCAGCTCAGTGTCAGGGTGTTGGCAATTTTCTTATAGCCTAGGCCATCTTTATGTAGAGCAACAATTCTTTTTTTTTTCAGATCCTCAGAGAGTCCTTTGCCATGAGGTGCCATGTTGAACTTCTAGTGACCAGTATGAGGGAGCGTGAGAGCGATGACACCAAATTTAACACACCTGCTCCCCATTCACACCTGAGACCTTGTAACACTAACAAGTCACATGACACAGGGGAGGGAAAATGGCTAATTGGGCCCAATTTGGTGTACTCACTTTTGTTGTCAGCGGTTTAGACATTAATGGCTGTGTGTTGAGTTATTTTGAGGGGACAGCAAATTTACACTGTTACACAAGCTGTACACTCACTACTTTACATTGTAGCAAAGTGTCATTTCTTCAGTGTTGTCACATGAAAAGATATAATCAAATATTTACAAATATGTGAGGGGTGTACTCACTTTTGTGAGATACCGTGTATATATATATATATATATATATATATATATATATATATATATATATATATATATATATATATAATGTGAGCAAATTTCAATTCACAATATCAATTTTCTATTTTTCTAGATTGTACTTTTTCTATCATAACAAGAGTAGAAAATAATGCATCTTTTGGGAAAACAAAAAAAAAGATGGATTATTGAGTGTATTGGAAATGAAAGTGCAAATCAATGTCACCAAATCAATTCCCATAGGTCTTAGCCTGCAGATTAAACCTTTCAGAATTCATGCATCACTGATTACAAAAAAAAAAAGACTTGAACAATATAATGAAAGTATAATGTTAACTTGTTAACTGTAGTTAATTGTACTACACAATGCATCAATATGTGCCTGAGATGTACACACTGCAGTTTGTAATGAAACTAAATTTAAATAGAAAAACTGTGAAAACAGAAAATGCCCCCTCTTAGAAATGAATATCAGAACACTGGAATAATAACTTCACACTCCCACATTATGTTAGCTTGCTTCTGATAAGAATGTTGGAAAATGGCAGCTGTTGGAAATAATGCAATTCATTCTGTATTGCTGCGGGACACTAGTGGATCCCAAATGAAGCATGTCTTCTATTAGACCCCTAAAGAAACAAACTAATAGCCTGCAAAGACTTGCCATTTGTAATGTGGGCATAATTCATATGATTCATTAACCAGAAATGGAAAATGTAGTATATTCTGATTAAAAAATGTCCTTGGGGAAATTCACACTAAATCCATTCTGAAATCTTTTACTGCCTGAACAGCATGAATAGGATTTGCTGATTGGACATTGTCATTCACTTGTCCAGTGCATTTGGTCACCTCATGTTTTTCACCAACTATAGGCTATAGGCTACAGTTGAGTAGGTATATATACTTCAGAGTGCATGATAGGAGAATGCTAAATCATATATATATATATATATATATATATATATATATATATATATATATATAAAACACCAGTCATTGGTATTCTCCAGTAACAGGATTCTAGACCTCTGCGAAACTAATTGTCAGGTCTCCTGCTTCTTCAGCCATTTGTCTGGAGGATAATTGCCCTCCTCTTTGCCGTCGTTCACTTTGCACAACTCTCTTGCAGCAAGGTACTTCAGCTGCAATGTGTGTTTGTGTGTGTGTGTGTGTGTGTGTGTGTGTGTGTGTGTGTGTGTGTGTCCATCTGTGTGGTGTATCCTGTGCTTCATTCATCACTGCACATTAAGCAGCCTCCTCTGGTGGGCTTAGCCATGCTCCCATCGAAAAGCTATACATCCACATCACAAACCAGTCTTTGTTAGCTGAAAGATCATTTGTTAATTACACAGCAAGGCCTATCTATGTAAACCATACATCACTGCTTTCTCTAGTAAACACCATCAGGTCTGATCAAGTGAAAGATAACCTTTTACTCTCCTCTTCAAGGGCAGAACCATTATGACTCCTATTTTTGGGTTTATATCAGCAGAAAATTTGAAACAATTTGTAAAACATATTTAAAACAAATATGTTAAACGCGTATGTTATATACTTAAATCAAATGTTTGTACTGAATATTTTTTATTGGCTTGGCTGACTGCATTATTTTGCTAATTTGCTAATACACCATTCACCAGAGACAATTTTCTTATACACACTCTTTATGTACATGCATGTGTGTAAATGTTTGCAGTAGCATAGATATGTTGGGGGTTTTTTCCATTTAATTATGCTTTTTCACTATTTTGTCATGTTTCTTTTGCAAAAGAGTAGGTGGTTAACAATATTTACTACAGACCTATATAATTTCTATTAAGAATTTATTTTCTAAAATAATTTAAGTCAGACAAGGTGACAGCATGAAATAATGAATGGTGGTGGAAGGTGTATAAATTGAATGAATATTAATTCTTTCCAGATGGCTTCTTCATATGGTAAATCAAATAAGCAAAATTCTCATACAGTCATTCTTTAATTAATCTTAAGAATCAAATCAGCAAAGTATTATGTCCATTACTATTTCTGTCCACCTGTTTAAAGCATATAATCAAGTCAAAGAAATTGTCCATTCAATTTCCAATTCACATTCCAAATGTCACGATTTCCCCCCCGAAGCTTGGGTTTCAGTGACATTGATTTTGTTTGCATTTGTTATGATTTCTATCCTGTCTCCACCCCTGTATTGACATTGGTTGTTTCCCTTATGTTGCATTCAGCTGTTTTGTGTTTCACCCCTGATTACATTTGTGATTTAAACCCCTCATGTCTCATTGTTCAGGGCGAAGTGTTGAATGTTATCACCATGCCAAGCCTTCATTCCTCGTGTTTCGCTTCATGGTTTTGATCTTGTTTATAGCCCAGCGTTCTTTGATTCTTGTTTACTCTAGTTAACGCCCATTTGCCGATCGCCTGACCTTTAGCCTGTTTTTGACCTGAGTCACGATTTTGGATTTGTCTGCCTGTCTCCACTCTAATAAAGCTCATATCTGCACTTGCATCAGTCCTTACCTTATATATATATATATATATATATATATATATATATATATATATATGTGTATGTATATATATATATATATATATATATATATATATATATATATATATATATACAGTGTTCTCCACTAATATTGGCACCCTTTGTAAATATGAGCAAAGAAGGCTATGAAAAAATTTTCTTATTGTTTAAAATTATGATCAATTGAAAACACAACACAGGTTTATACAAAAAATATCTTTCTTAAATATAGGTATGCAACAATTATTGGCACCCATATGAGAAAAATATATTTGGATTATATTCACATTGATATTTCTTTTATCCAAAGGAGGAAAAAAATATTTTACATGTTTTTACTACATCTGGGTGACTAGGAACAGGAAATTGTTCAAACATGACTTCCTGTTTCACAGGGGTATAAATATGAGGTAACACACAGGCCAAATTCCCTCAGTCATTCATAACAATAGGTGAGACCAAGGAATATAGCTGTGATGTGCAGCAAAAGGTTGTTGAGCTTCACAAAATGGGAAGTGGCTATATGAAAATAGCACAAGGATTGAAAATGCCCATTTCCACCATCAGGCAAATAAGTAAGAAGTTCTAGTCAACTGGAAATGTTATGAATCAACATGGAATTGGACATTTGTGTAAAATCTCCAAGGATCACAGCTGGAGAATTGTAGAGGTTAGTTGCATCTTGGGGTCAGAAAGTCTCCAAACTGCAATCTGAAGTCACCTATATCGCCACAAGTTGTTTGAAGGGTTTCAAGAAAAAAAGCCTCTACTCTCATCCAAAAACAAACTCAAGCATCTTCAGCTTGCCAAACACTACTGGAACTTCAGATGGGATCGGGTTCTATGGTCAGACGAAACCAAAGTAGAGCTTTTTGGCAATAAACACCAGAGGTGGTTTTGGCGCACACAGAGAGGTAGCCGTATGGAAAAGTACCTAATGCCCACAAATATGGTGGTGGCTATTAAATGTTTTGGGGCTGTTTTTCTGCCAGAGGACCTGGACATTTTGTTAGAATACAAGGCATCATGGACTCTATCAAACATGAACAGATATTAAATGAAAACCTTACCACCTTTGCCAGAAAGCTTAACATGGGCCGTGGTTGGATCTTCCAGCATGACAGTGATCCAAAACTTACATCAAAATCAATAGAAAAATGGTTTACTGACCGCAACATCAAAGTCCTGCCATGGCCATCCCAGTACCCTGACTTGAAACCCATAGAAATCCTGTGGGGTGAACTGAAGAGGAGAGTCCAGCAGCGTGGACCTTGAAATTGGAAGGATCTGGAGAGATCCAGTATGGAGGAATGGTCTCAGTTCCCTTGCCATGTATTCTCCAACCTCATCAGGTATTATAGGAGAAGACTCAGAGCTGTTATCATGGCAAAGGGAGGTAGCACAAAGTATTGACTAAAAGAGTTGCAATAGTTGTTGCACAATTTTTGGAATCTAGTATTCCAGAAGCAAACACAGAAATAGCTTGGCAAATAGTATGTTTTTTGTATTTACAAAATACTGTCTCTCATTTAATTCCTGCTGCTTTCCTTGCAGACCATTTACATTTTAATCAATGATTATGTCACAAAATTAACTCCATACACTTCTTTAAAATGAAAAGGCAAATCTGGCTATTGGCAAAGATAACTAGAGGGAACAATAATAATTATCTGTGATCACTAGATAAACTCTGAATTTCATCTGTATTTCTGAGGCCAGGTTCTATCATGGACAGTTGCTGTTTTATCCTGTGCTTTTTTTTAAATAAACAAAACAAATGAAAAATGACAGTTTCAACAGTTTACAAAAACATAATATAATGATTACGTACAGAATGTAGAATGTGTTTATTATGTGTTTGTGCCTCATGGATATTTTTCATCTAACCTCATCAAAATTAGATGATCTAGGTTAATTGAATGTGATTATTTGACATGTAGGACAAAGTGTTAAAGCAATTATAGCTGTGATAAATCTTCTGCTAATTAACATCACTACTTATACACTAAAGGATTTTCCCAACAGATTCTTGATCTCAAACTACTAGGCAATACATGCAATGATGACAGTTTGGAGATTCCACCTAAGAAGGAGGTCTTTGAACACAACAAATTAATAATATAGCTGGTATAAAGTTGATTGTGTCATAATGTACTGCAGAATTGTCTTGGGATGAATGAGAGAAATTGCATTCTTTCTTCTATCTTTCAGCCATATATTGCACCTGAAAGTTAGATGTTTGCTCGACCATTCAGCTGTCCTGAGTACTCTGAGGTAATAATGAGGTAATGAAGGTAATGAAGGTCCAGTCTAAGTATAATGTATCAACACATACAGTAAGTTACATGTTTTTACAATGTATTAAATATGAAACTGCAACTAATTTCACTGACTGGTTACTTTATTCGGAACACCTGTACACCTGCTCATTCATGTAATTATCCAGTCAGCCAATCATGTCAAAGCAGTTGCAGGTCAAGAGCTTCAGTTTATGTTCACATCATCCAGACAGGCTGATTATGTGATGTGATTATGATTATTATAATTATGAAGTATTAAGGAGAATGGTCAGACCGGTTGGAGCTTACAGGAAAGCTACAGTAAATCAAATAACTCTACAGAATGCACAACACACTGATCCTTGAGGTGGATGGGCTGCAGCAGCAGAAGATCACATTGGTTTCCATTCTTGTCAGCCAACAACAGGAATCAGAGGCTACAGTGGGCACAGGCTCACCAAAACTGAGGACTTGAAGATTGGAAAAATGTCATCTGGTCTGGTGACCCTCAAGCTTTGCTGAGACATGCAGATAGTAGGGTCAGAATTTGGCATCATCAGCCTGAATCCATGGACCCAACCTGCCTTGTGTCAACAGTTCAGGCTGATGATGGTGATTGTGTAATTGTGTAGGGAATGTTTTCTTTACACACACTGGGCTTCTTAAAACCAGTCAAGTATCAATGAATGCCCTAGCCTATCTGAGTACCAATCCATTTATGGACACAATTTACCAATCGTATAAAAGCTACTTCCAGCATGATAATACATTATGTCACAAAGCACAAGTCATCTCAAACTGGTTCCCTGTACATGACAAAGGTTTTAGTATGCTTCAGTAGTCTCCCCAGTCACCAGACCTGAATCCAGCAGAGCTCCTTTAGGATGTGGTAGAATATGGAGAGCCACAGCATAAATGTAGCAACATGGACCCGAATCTCAAAGCAATGTTTCCAGAGCCTTGTGGAATCCATGCCATGAAGAATTGAGGCTGTTCTGAAAGCAAAGTGGTGTTCTACACATTATTGGTATGGTGTTTCTAATAAAGTGGCTGGTGAGTTTATATGTGTATAATTACATGGCTGAATTCCACAGTAAGTTTACTTGCTGTGAAACAAATAAAATACCCCAAAGTAATCTTATTCTCAAAGCCAAAACTGATTCAATAGTATTAAATCTAAAATTGTACAGTTGCCATGAGCTTGTTTAACCATCAACAGCTGCTGTCCAAAATGTGTGTGGACTACCGCCTCTAGTACCCCTTCACAGACAGAGTGATATGGCACTATTTAAGGAGCAAGTAACACTTGCACTAGCACAAAAAAGCTGATCGTTACTAGTAATTACTATTTTGTGTCACTTACAGGCAGTAAAATAGATATTGAAGTTATGTAGAATTGCATAAAATAAATGTTTTAAAAAGGGCCTTGAGCAGGACAAAAAGAGGTGGTGGCATTAATTAAGTTTTTCACCAGATTTAAGGATAGAGCAACAGCATGCTGATGTGACTGGTCTGCATGGAAAAAGAATAAGATCCTTTAGAAGACTTGTTGCATTTCCTCTGGTAGGTAGAGATGCCGTGGCATCATCTCTGCCATGATGACTGCCCGTCACAAGAAATGCATTTGAGGCTATAGTTATTCTACAAGACACCTGCCAGAGAAAATGAGTCTCTGATCAGAGACTGAATGCTCTCAGTAAGCGTTCCAGTCTAGCTGTGCTTTGAGGTATAGAGATTAGTCAAATGGATAGCATAAAGGCATTCTGTTATATTCCAAGATTGGATGTGCACACTGTGACAAATGTATCGACTAATCAGGAAGATAATCCGTGTGGATAAAGGAAAAAAGAAGCAGTGATAGTATGATTTATATAAGCTTTAATTAATTGATCTATTGCTATTTGTTGAATCTAATATTAAATGCAAGTTGTTTTTCATCACTATTAGTATATTAATAAGTCCCATGATTGATAGTTACTTAGATTATACAAAAATCCTTTGGTATTATAAAAAAAGAAAATGCAATTTATATTGGTTGGATCTTAGAATCATTTTAAAATACTGTTCAAAAATTGTTCTTAGGATGCAAAACTGCACAGGTCTTATCCATGTGTCCCTATCTTTTTAGCATGCCAAATAACAGAGTTCTGAAGGACAAGAGGCAAAATTATTCAAAATTGCACACTGAGTACATATACTGTGCAGTCAAGTTAGATGTGGGGGAAAAGCATAATTGTGACAAACACTACATCTTTACAGGAGGTATAATTACACAAATTAGAAGGATGTTTAAAAAAAGGCATCTTCAGCCCAGCTGCCTTCCGTTTAGACACTTCCTTCCCTCTCAAGTACCTTTACCCTAATTAGCCAATTGTAACTGAGCCCCATGATTCCTCGCTAAAGCAAACCATAACCAGTAGCCATGGAAACTATACATTATCTTACCCCAAGTATTCCCCTCTTTATTTGGTGAGTCTATCATGATTCTCAAAGTTGTGTTTGCCAGGTCATCAGGCATCACTGTTCCATCACATCTGCTCAGGAAGCTCAGAACAGCATCAAAGCTTCCTGTGCTCTGTGCACAGACTCGGTCAAATCAGTTATGACTGTGTGTGGATGCCATGTATAAAACATGCTATTAAATAGTCCACTGGCCTCAGTGCATGATGGGAAAACTATATTCTTGACCCAACTCGTATCCTTGAGTTTCTGCGTTTACCTCTAGATATGTCCGCTACATTCAACGTTTACCAAACTTTGGAGCATTGAGTGCTACATTTACATCATAACATAACCTGAAATGGCACACATATCCCTGCAGCAAAATAGATTTAATCCTTGCTAATCTTTCTTTCTCTGCTGACTGTAGGATTTCAATATCCAGCTAAAAATGTTTTTACTATGAAAGAATGGGTCTTTTTTATTTTTTATAACTGACAAAGCTAAAATTGAACTTCATGAATTCTTGTAGGCATGACAGTGAAGGTAAATGAAAACAAGTGAAAACTGCAAGTGGTGCATTTCTTATTTCATGATCAGAATTAAATAGTTGTTGCTATTTCTGTTCTCCAAGTGAAAACAGAACAGCACAAGGCACACTAGGCACATGGAACAGAATGTCACTCTCCAAAGTTCAATTGAATTGTACACGGATGCAGGCAACCAGATAGTTTTTCCACTTACATTCTGCTCCATTATCCACTGTGTTCGCTTTGTAGAAAGACTAGTGGCAAATGTTCATGTACAGCTTCACTTCATTTAATGTATGATATGTTCTGTAGCACGAGGAGAGATGTTTTATGGACAGTCAGTCTGTCTCAAGTGCAAAAATAAGCCATGGAATCACTGCCTTATATTCCTTTTATTGCCTTATATTTACCACCTGCACCAATGCATATGAAAAGCAGAGTAATTTGTAAAAAGGGATGGGGTTAGTATGAATACATTATCAAGGAAAGTGGGTAAGCATGCTGCTGCATTATCCACTCAGCTCCTTTCATTCCCCTTAAGAATGGAATGAGTGCAGTGCAACACAGTGACATTCTCATAATGACATATGATGAGATTAGAAATAATTATTCTTTGATGTTCTATTGGTAGTCTCACAAACATGGAGAGTTGGATAAAATTGCAAACAATTTTATTTTTAAAGCTGCTTTAAAAAAAAATAATAAAAAAACTGCAATAGCCAGTCATATTAAAAACAAACGAACAAAACAAAACAAAAAATAATGCAAAAAGAAATTCAAAAACATAAAGACAAAATAGGCAAAGGTTCAACGACAAATATATATAGAATGATAGAGAATACAGATAAAGTTTAATTACTTTAAATTAGCACTGGATGTAACAAATGCACAACACTTCACTTTTATCATGGAAAAATATAACTAAAAATAAAAACACTGAGAATGGAAACAATTAAATTTGAATTAAAGCCTCTTATTACATAACAATTTACTTAAAATCTGTGACTAGGCCATGGGACATTTATATTTAATTTTGTCTAATAACATAATTTAAGCTCCTCCCAGCTATATATATATATATATATATATATATATATATATATATATATATATATATATATATATATATAAAGAATAACAATGAGCAAACAGACAAATATTAATTAGAAAATATAGATAGAGATAAATTTTCATCGTCTCTGTTTTTTAACATTTGAAGCATTTATACCTTACCTTGATATATCAGTTTGCTCAACAATTAAAAGGGAAAAAAGGAAAGCATAGATTATTAAAGGCATGGAGATGACATGTTTCTTCTCCTATTGATCACATTTCAGTCTGGTTTCAGTTCAAAAGTTAGTTATATTAGTAATGATTAAGTTAAGCAGTACATTAATTTGCTCTGCATGAATAATTGCAGGAAAAGTAAGAAGACTAAAGCGTGTAAATGAATCTATAGCTTTCTTTTTCTATTCATGGTGTACTATCAGTACATAGGACAACTGAAATTGGCAGATGTCCAAACACATAAACAAACTAATTTAAACATGGTTAATAATGCAGGGGTATTGATAAATTATGCAACTGACAAAGAGAGCTTACTCAGTAACACATTTACAACAAGTGGGTTATATCAGAGCCTGTGTTACAAACGCTGTGTGAATTCATTTACCCCATACTTTTTCCCTACTAAGCTATTTCCTCAGTACTGACCTGACTGCAGTGTGTGGATTAGCTCAGACCCGTGATAGGCATTAGCCAATGTTTGATGAACAAAGCACTAACGAGATAGTGATCAGAGGGATACCAACACCAAATAAAGTCTGGCAGTGCTTGATAATCAGTTTCACTCATTTCATGGTACTCCCTTTAATCTGACTTCTCATAATCTTCCTTTTCCTCTCTTCCAAAACTCCTGATCAAGTACATGTGTAATTATGGCTAATGAATTCTGTCCACTGCCTGACTGAACTTAACTATGAAATGAGATCATGCTTTTTATGTAGGAGTGAGACATAGAGACCTAAAATAAAAGTAAAACCAAATAAATACATATTCTGAGGAATTTTAATTGAACTGTTAGTTGAACATTAATTGAACTAATTGTCAAACTGATAGTGGGTGTCTGCTTTTCGTGTTTCATGTTATTTCTCTGCAGGGGATAAAACCCTGTAGACATCTATTTCAGCAAAGTTCCATGAGCCCCTGGATTTAACAAATTAGACCTGTCGACACAAAGAAAACAAAACTTTCAATAACTGAAGGCAGAGCTGGTGGGAAGGTATGGGACAACTGACCTCATTCACAGTACATGTAATAAACAGGCTTTGAGCAATAACCGTATACTGCAGTAAAAATGTTGATATATAATCACAAATAAATGGACAGCACCACTCTAGACTACAGTCACCGTCCATCCAACCTCTGATTGTTAATTAATTGAAAAGCAGAAAAGACTGATCTCTAGGCAGCTGTATTATATTTGACTAGTTGCCATATGCTGATTAAAACCATTCATACTGTCAAGTAAAGGAATATGTAATTTTACCTGAAGATATATTCTTAAACATCTCCATACCAAATCTCCAGTAAAGTTAAATTGAGACCCCATATTTGAGGATAGCTTTTCTTGCTAAATACACAGTAATAATATTCTGAATAACAAAGTTTAGTTTATTTGTCATGTTGTCCATATTTGTTATCAAAATACATTGAATGGGTGATAAATGTAAATATCAAGGACTTCACTTCTGTCCAGAATTCATGAATTCTCTGGCATGTCCAGAACATACACCATATAGCCAAAAATATAGAGACACCCCTCCTAATTTATGGAGTCCTGGTTCTGGTTCATGTTCAGTTCCAGTCACACCTATTGCTAAGATGTGCATAAAATCATGTACATAACCATGCAATCTCCATAGAGAAACTTTGCTTTCGAATGGGTTGTACTGAAGTCCTCAGTGACTTTAAAAGTGGCACTGTCATATCACCCTAATTCTGAAAAAGTTGATGTTAATTAAGCCATTGTCTCAGCAGATGGGTGGTTCCACACTTTTCATGATGTGTTGATCAAACTTTGTTCCAAAGTATTAACATATACATACAGTGACATTCTACCCAAATTTCCTTACTCATATCCTCCAGGTAATCACTCAACGAACACACTCATACCACACAAGATATATCTTTATGTGTCTATTTTTTGTGAGTCATATATCTTGCTTGTGGTTGAGATCCTAGACATTCTCAATTGGAGACAGGTCAGGATTGCAGGCAGGCCATGCTAGCACCCGCGCTCTCTACTTACACAACCATGCGCTTGTAATCTGGGCAGAATATGGTTTGGTGTTGTCCTGCTCTGGATGGCAGCATATGTTGCTTTAAAATGTGTACATATCTTTCTGCATTAATGATGCCCTCACAGATGTGCAAGTTACATGACAGATGCTGGCTTTTGGACCTGATGTTGATCACAGCTTGGATGGTCCTTTTCCTCTTTGGCCTGGAGAACATGATGGCTGTTTTGTCCAAAAACTATTTGAAATGTTGACTCATTGGACCACAAAACACGATTCCACTGTGCTACTGTCCATCTCAGATGAGAATGAGCCCAGAATAGTCGGTGGTGCTTCTAGACAGTGTTGATGTATGGCTTCTGCTTTGCATAGTAAAGCCTTAACTTGCATCTGTGGATGCAGCAGCGAATGTTGTTGTCTCACAAAGGTTTACCAAAGTATTGCCAAGCCCATGTCAGGATATCAATTACAGACCCATGCTAGTTTTTAAGACAGTGACGTCTGAGGGCACGGAGATCACGGGAATTCAGAAGTGGTTTTTGGCCTGACCCTTTACACACCGAGATTTGACCAGATTCCTTCCATCTTTTCATTATATTGTGCACTGTAAAAGGTGAAATGCCAAAATCCTACAGATTTGTCTTTGGGGAATGTTGTTCTCAAAGTGTTGGATTATTCGCTGATGCATCTGTTGGCAGATTGACAAGCGTCAGCCCATCCTTGCTCTTGAAGAAGAAGGCCTTTTATGGAGGCTCCTTATATACTACCATGAGATGATTGCCTCACCTGTTTCACATCATGTCCTTATTTCAACTTGTCACACTGCTATTGCACATTGTCCTAAATTGCCCTGTCCCAACTTTTTTGGAATGTGCTGCATCATTTGCATGCATGCTGCATCAATTTCAAAATACTAGTACTAACAATAATAATAATAATAATAATAATAATAATAATAATATCATGTCTAATTTATATAGTGCCTTTCCAGAGCTCAAGGACGCTTTACAATAGTAATACAATGATACATAACAATGAGCAATCATGGACAAACAAAAAATGTGAAAAGCAATATGCAATCAAACACAGAAGATGCAAAACACAGTACAGATAGTACAATCACTGAGAAAATGTATAGTAACAGATTATGACAGAAAACAGATACGTTTTTAATTGGGATTTGAACTCTGAGATGGATGTGATGCTGCGAAGAGTCAGAGGGAGTTTATCTTCAAAAAACTATGCAGTTGATTGGGTAAAACATCAAATACCTTGTCTTTATATGTTGTTTTTAAATACAAGTACATTTACAAATCACTCCTCTTTGTTTTTATTAGCATTACTGTCCCAACCTTTTCATAATTGGAGTTAGAAAATTATCCATTTTCCTTCTTCTTTTTGAATCATGCATTAATGTAATACTCACCAAAACTTGTATCTTTTTTGTATGCTTTTGAAGTCATTTTACAAACAAGTTTTTTTTTTTTTGTATGTTTTTTGTTTTTTTAATTCTGAATATGCAAGAGAAGGTTTCACACAATCGACAGATATTACATGAACTAAAGAGGGGAAATAAAAAGGATACATTTGTCACCTTAGGCACTTTTTAATAATAAGCAAGCCCAGTTTTTGGCATTCAAGTGAGGGGGCTGAATCCTCTAAACAGGTTTTCACATTAATAATCCTCTCACTTCACACACTTCTCTCCTCTCCTAGTAACACTTCTACAGTAACACGTGTAAGCAAAGCTGGGAATGTATCGCTACAAAATCTATCAGTGCAATTTCACCATGAACAGTGATGAGTGCAAGATGAAAAATGCTTGACTGACAATGCCATGCTCTAGTATTATTTTGTTTTGAACTCCAACTGTGCAGTGATAATCACTAAAGTGGAATATATTTCTTTTATTGTCATCATGAATGTAAAATAAAATTATTTGTTAATTTTTCTCCATCATTCTTGTACAAAATAAACTGAAAAACATACAATATAAAAATGTGTAGAGACTTTATAATGTTCCTCGAATTCTTTTGTTGTTGTTTTTTTAAAAACATGTTTCAATGTAGATACATGAATTGAAACATATCTGGTTCTGTTTCCAGAATATGGTATGTTTTGTCTTTTTTGAGACCGATATTATTCACAAAAATATCCTCTCATCATTATCCCTGCAGAGGCATATAAATTTGCCACAAGCACAATGGCTTGTATTTTGAAGGTCAAATTTTAGTTGAAAATGTGTAGGAAGATTTCCCTGGAATGTCACTGTTCTTCAGGCAAACAGAAGTGGCCTTAGCTGGTCCTGTTTGTGGACAATAGTTGTTCTCCGGGTCATGGCTGTGGATTAAATTGCTCTTGAATGACAAGGCAATCTATATTTATATAGCACTTTATCTGCGGGAGGTCCAACTGTTTCAATAGTGGCCCCCTCACAGTTCACTGAAGTCAAGGTACTCTATCAGTTTACACACAAAACCCTCAGACAAATCCTCAAGATTATAGCAGCACCAGCAGCACCAAGTTACTGCAGTAAAACTTTAAGTGATTCTAGTGTCTAGAGGTTGCCAGCTTCTCTTGCGATGGCTGATGAAATAGCAATTAGCGGAACATTGGTGGTGGACATTGACCAGGGAGCAAGAAAAGATCAGTTAGAAATAACATTTTAAAAGGTAAACATGTTTATCTGGATTAGAATAGTTTACTAGTAAGATGTTCATTTATTATAAGGACAGCCCAACAAAATAAAATCTGTATGTGTGACATCATTGGTTTCTCTGCTTTGACAATGGCACCTTCTGCTTCTGCTATGGATGATGTTAGGAGTCGATCCTAACATCATCTGTGAGGCCAAGGCTAAGCTGCAGCAGAATGGCTGAGATGACCACTGGCTGTAGTCTACCATCCTTAAAGGTTGGTAGGATTTACCTAGCTAGAGTAAGGAAACGTGCACAAAATATCTCAACTGACCCTACACACAGCGACTACCACCTCCACCTTTTCCAGAAATTCCCCTCTAGCAAGTATATCCAATCAGTGAAACAAGAACCCCAAGATACCAAAACATCTTTTTCCCAAGAGCTGTAACAATTATTTTCAAACTCTAAATCACACACTCATTCTCAAGACTGTTTAAAATTTTGCACTCACAGGACCTTGATCCAAGCACTCTTGAAGATTTCTTTTGCACCTTTGCACATTCCTTGCACATTTCTTACATTACCTTCATATTTTATATTAGCTTCTTTTAATTTGTTTATTTAACCCTCTATGTTTATCTTTCTTGTTGTGAAGTCTTGTGTATGCCAGTTGAACTATGCACTTGATTGATGTGCAATGTACGATATGTAGTTGAAAGGACAATCTCATTCTTTACCACTTAAAAATCTTGATGCATCTCTCTGTCTGTCTGTCTCTCTTGCTGTCTTGTGGTATCGTCATGCTTTCATTGGACTTGATAGAATTTTCCCTGTTGTGTGCCTTGAGCACACTTGAGTCATATGACAACTGTGATTAGAGTCCTAGCTGTTTCTTGCTTCATTGATGGTGGTATTTTCAGTATGTGCTAAGGCCACAGCCTGACGAAAAATTAGGTTTATGTTATCCAGGCTCATAGGAGAAACACATGAGCGAGCTAAGTGCCTGCACAACAAAAGATACCTTGGCTTAGAGATACTGAGAAAGTGTTTGTTGCCTTCCTCAGAGCTTCATTGTCCCTTGTATGTTTGTCCCAGGCTCATACTGGGGGCATGACTGGATGCTGTAGGAGGTCAGATGTGTTCCTCCTGTTTGCGTTGGCTTCTACTCTTCAAAGCAAGGTAGTCTATGCTATTATTCTGCTTACAGTGGCTCATGATGTTCTTTCACCTATGGTAGCGGCGGCTGATATGGCTACCACAGCTCATTCCAATGACGCTGTGCCAGCTACTTTCACCAGTCATGACATCCCCCATGGACTTCTCATTGCCCACCTGTGAGGAGCATCTCGCTTACCTACTCAGTTGCAAGTCAAAATGGGCTCCATTCAAAGACATGGCAAACCCCCTTGTTATGCAAGTTACCTGATCCTCAGACATGCAAGCTCCTGATCCCTTGGCATGCCCTGACCCCTCAGCATGCAAGTTCCTTGACCAGTGGCTTGTGAATTTTCAGACCTGGGGAGCCACCTGTTTACAGCCAAGGATATTACACACTGTGTGAAGGAGGCAAGTGTGCAGTTTGGTTATATGGCTCTTTCCTCAATTCACCAAAGATCAACTGGTCTATGACTTCGGGTGTGATAAAGCTATTGGTTCTGTGTTGAGTATTTCCCTGGCAGAATCAGTGAGACTTTGTTAGAACTCCAGGTGGGAGGAGAATGTGAGATCCCAGCATCTGTTGCTAACAGTGATAAACGAGTACTTAATGGAAGTCGACAAGCATCACATGTACAATCACTGAAGTTTGTAGGTGTGAAACTGACACAGTGTTTCTCATCAAGATAATAATTCTGACTACTGATTGAAGAAAGGGACAGTGTTAGCTGTTGGACTACTGATAGGAAGCTTGTGAGTTCAAATCCCAGCACTAACAATCTTCCCCTGCTGGCCCTTAACCCTCAACTGCTCAACTGTATAAATGTAAGTCTCTCTGGATAAGGGCGTCTGCCAAATGCCATAAATGTAAATGTAAATGGGAGAAAAAAACATTTTAAGCTAAAAAGGGCAACATATACTGTAAAATGGATAATATTTGTTTTGGTTGGGTGTACAACTTATTTTAAAATATACCTTAAATAGTATGTTGATAACACTTAGAACCAATTTTAAGCATTTTCATTTCTTTTATGACTAAGTATCTAACATTGCAATACTCAGGATATCTGCAGGTATCAGCACTTCAAATGTAATATTTTTTAATACCATATTCAAGACATTTCCAAAAAATTTAAGACCTGCACATCACTTCAATCATGCTACCCGATACATCAGCTATAATGCATTGTTTTCATGCATATACATCCATTTCTGGGTTTAAGTAAACTATAGCAGGGTAAACTTCTACAGAGGTATATGGGAGACCATAGCAAATATCCTTTTTGCATTACCATTCGCTCCAATAGTGAAAGAAAAAAAAAATCCAGTATTTCCTTTCCATGACTTTCCAAGAGAGGAAAAAAAGTTTTTTTTTTTTGTAATTTAATTGCAGGGTATTATAACAAGTAGTGTTATAAATATACCTAAATTTTTGTAAAGAAGAATATATATATATATATATATATATATATATATATATATATATATATATATATATATATATATATATATATTAAAAACCTATTAATAATATTTTGTAATATGGCACTGAATAATACTTTTAAGACATTTTAATGCTAATTAAGTACTTATTTGCAACAAACATGGAATCCACAGCTGTGAAAAACAAAAACTTTATTTTCTTTCTATAGCTAATAAAAATAAGAATTTCAAGTGTAATACCAAGTGTAAGGAGTGTGATTTTGAACACAATGCTAAATATTAATGCGTAAATATGCATATTAAAAATGGATTACTCGCTGATAATTTATCGCACAATGAAGCCGCTGCTTCTAATTATGTGATTTTTTTTTTTTAAATCTGTACTTGAAAAGAGATACTATTCATTAATCACAATATATGTTTATGTATAAAGGCTGACAGTATATGAGGAGAATTTGAACAATTAAGCAAAATAAAGAAATTAAGTTTAGCCATCACTATTCATGAAAATGGCATCTACAATATTTTATACCTGCGGGGAATCTACCAGTTTAAAAAAAAAAAAAAAAAAAAACTGCAGTCCCACACACCCCTCAATTTACAAATAAATTCCAATCAGGTATAATCTAATTATACATATTAATATTAATATAAGTAGTTTGTTATTATTATTATTCATATTATTATGAATATTTTCTCACATTATTACAGTTGCTACTCAAACTGTGGTTTAATTTGTAAAGCTTGGCTTTAAATATGCATTCCCAAATGACCTTCAATTGCATGAGTGTCAGTATGTCATCCTGCCACTTAGCTAACTTAATTAGCGCCATTACTTGGATTAATTGGACAGCTTTGCCTTTTATGAAATACATTCTGTGTTCGTTATATAGCAAGAAGAGTGTTACTGTGGTCCTTCATCATGCAGATGCAGTGTCTGTAAATGAGGGCCTAAAGAGACACATTGTGAGGCACTATAGACATGAGATGGGGGGTAGATCACATTGCACATACAGAAGATTAAAATGTACTTGAAAATTCAAAAGATAACTACATATAAATTGCAAAGGACAGTAACAAACAGCATATTATTAAGTTACATTTTCATAGAAATATGAATTTGATAGATTTGTGATTAATGTGTGTGTGTGTGTGTGCACCTTACCCCCTTCAAACATACTGTACAGTGCTTAGTGTGTCCCCTTGAGCAGTAAAACTTGTGAAACAAGTGAAACATGCAAGGTGGCAGAGGGCGAGCTTGCTCTTCATGCTACAGCGCACACTGGCGACTGCTACGAGCTCTGCTTTATGGAGCTGTAATTTTCCCTCATGTACAACAACCAACTTAATTGAAGTCTTCATTCCTGACCAACCTCATCAGAATCTTATTGCCAAGGTAATTATGGGATTAAAACATGCCTACATGGCATGAAAGAAGACTGTAAGGCACTAAAGAGAGGCATGGATCCAGTTGTAGAGTTTTACTAAGGCTCTCAAAGTTCATAGCTCGGGTCAGGTCATAGATAGACATGGTAATCAAAGAGAAAAAAAGATATGCGTCAAAATCAACAGAGTATTATACATACAATCATCTAGGACTTAGGTAAAGAACTAAGAAACAATAGCTAGACTATGGAGCTAGGAAATGGAGAGTGGTGGGGGCAATTAGCTTAAATAAGGAAGCTAGAAACTAGGAACAGACAGAACTAATGATAGAGGGTAATTAACAAGGACAGGAACATAAGATTGTCTAAGAAAAGTGGAATGCCTAAAGGTTACAAAAACAGGTGTGCAGAATATTGGAAGTCAAATGCAGGATGACCAAGCCGGAATTGATGAAAACAATAATTTTGTCTACGTATAAAGATTATCATTGATGTGGATAAATCCATTCTGAATGCAGAATCAGAATAAATGTTTATATGTAAATATGGTTTCTTTTATTTTTTCAACTACTATTGCGGTTGAGTGAGCGTTTAAATATTTATTTTGTTTGTTTGTTACATGCTGATCAATGTTCATCATGATGCAATGTGCATGATGCAACAACAGAAATGAAGCTCAAACATTACAAATGAATAATATGGTTATATAAGATGCTACAAAGATGGGAAATATGGGAAAAAGCAGATAGGGACATTTTCTCACAAATACAGCTTTCATTCATTTGTAGTCGTGATTTGAGATTGACTACCTGATTTATGTTGTTGATGTAGTGGTGGGTAGTAGCTAAATGCTAGCTAAAATAAATTTTATATTTCAGTTTGGTTTCCATATTTTATGGTGCCATAACTCCAACAAGCTTCAATGTATAGCAATTTTTCAAATGTAATTGCTGTTAAACAGCTTTTCTTTTTAGTAAAATACTGATAATGAGGAAATAGAACGCCTTCTGACCATCCTCTAGAAAAAGCATTGCAGCTACAAGTCTACATGATCAAATGCTTTCAAGAGCTATCATACTAATTTGATAACTTCTCTAAGACAAATAGCTACTGTATTTGCCAGTTAATAAACTACTTTTGATTGATCACATTTTGCCAACAAAAATAATTAAATAAAAATACATGACTTCTAAAGTGGTTTTGATGTTATACTAATAACACCTTTGAAAACATTTGAATGGATTGTTACTTTAAGTGTTAATACTTGGTAAATGAGCTAAATAATATTTATCTGTAATTTACATAGCATAGGCAAGTGTATTTACTTCCTAATTATTATGGATAAGTGTTTGTTTTTATATATTCCTCAAATGCATTTTAGATTCTGAAAGAAAATGGATCAAAGTGTGAAAACATTAAAGGGCCAAGCCTCTCAGGGTCATTGGTAAAAAAAATTAAATTTTGCTAAAATGAGGCCTCAATATATGCCTCTAAAAGTGCCGCAGCCATTCATGCATGCTGCAAAGTAAAATCCTTGTCAAATTAATACTTCTTCCCCTCCAAATTGCAGAATTAAATAACAAATAAGCCTTCATTTCACTTAGACTAGAGCGACATTTGCCAGGTGTTGTTTGGTATCAGGAATGTTTACAGGCACTGACTTTGCTAAAGGTTGAAAGTCTTACCTACAAGCTTAGTCTCAAGGTGTGTTTTGCCTCGTGCTGCAGATAAAAGCATGGCCTGAGAAGCCAGTTATTATAAATAATGTTTGTTTTTTTCCTTCAGAAAATGTAACATGATGACCTCAATTGAATTAACAGCTGCTCCACACCTTATAACTCTGGTGATAATGAAAACACCACAGTCTGAATTCTGTTCAGCTGCAACACATCAACACAAGCAGTTATGAAAAATTCAGAACATTAGAATTGCTCTTCTGTAGTAATACACTATCTTTTTAACTTAAATATTTACTTAGAGAATGATCATACAACTAATGATTTGAATGTGAAACACTGTGTTCTAAATAAAGCAAGATGGAATACCTTACACAGTAGCTCATATACAACTTAAAGAACACAGTGTATCAGTGTGAGCAATGCCTTATACATGAACTGTGGTCCTTTAGGTCAATGGCAGTTGATACATCCATAATATAAACTCATATTAAATTCCAAACAACAATGGTTATTTATTTATTTATTTAATTTATATTCTTGAAAAGTTCGCCTCACACCTCCAGGGTTGGGGGTTCGATTCCTGCTGCGGCCCTGTGTGTGCAGAGTTTGCATGTTCAGCCCGTGCTGCAGGGGTTTCCTCCGGGTACTCCGGTTTCCTCCCTCAGTCCAAGGACATGCATGGTAGGCTGAGTGGCATGTCCAAAGTGTCTGTAGTGTATGAAAGGGTGTGTGAATGTATGTGTAAGTGTGCCCTGCAATGGGTTGGCACCCAGTCCAGGGTGTACCCTGCCTTGTGCCCCATGCTCCCTGGGATAGGCTCCAGTGACCCAGTAAGATAAGTGGTATAGAAAATGGATGGATGGATGGATGGATGGATGGATGGATGTGGAGGCACATTATTCCAGTGGGTAGTGTTAATGTCTTACAGCTTCAAGTTTCAGGGTTCAATGCTGAACTTTGTGGGTGATCCCAGATACAAGCCAGTAGGTTAACTGGATTCTCTAAATTGCCTTTAGTGTTAATAGTTAATAGAGTGTGTGATGACCTGTGATGGCTTGGTATACCATCCAGGGTGTACTCCAGCCTGAAGATCCAGCCCACAATTCCCAGGATTAGGATAAAATAAATTACAGGAGGAAGAGGAAGAGTTTCAGGTATGACTATAAATGGCTGCATGATTTGATGAGATAAATGCAATAAATAAGGACTATTTTATTATCAAGTAAGATGTGCAAGATATACTGCATAACTAGTGCATAATGTAAAAGACATTGTATGTTTTCACACAGATTAACTGTAAAGATCTATCTATCTATCCATCCATCCATCCATCCATCCGGCTGGCTGGCTGGCTGGCTGGCTGGCTGGCTGCCATAGCGGTCTGAGAATATAAGGAACCAATCTAGAAAGGTTCCTACGTTGACTATGACTATGCCACCTGGGGCTTCCCACCCCGGGAACTCATTATAAGCCACAGATTTCTACCCAATCCCAAAGCACACAGGTTTGTTATCAGATATAGAGATGATCAGAGGCATGGGTTCCCTTAAAAACAATACTTTTATTGACAATTAAAAACAATTTAATTTCATTCGATCAAATGAAAAGACCCAACAGACAATATGGCAACTGAAACAAATCTTGCACAAAAAAGAATGTACACAACAAACAAAAACAACAACAAAAAAGCAGAATATCACTAAATCAGAATCTACAATGGCCACAAAAAGAAATAATTTATTAACAAACATGCAGTTCAAAAGAAAATAACATTCGAGAAAAAACAACAGAAAACTAAAAATAATTCACCTGAGACTGAAGAGTTCATTCACCTGACTCTTTTTGGGCCTTCAATGGAACACTTATCAAAACAAAATAACACATTCAAATGAAAACTCTTTCACACCAACCAATACACAGGAAGGGTAATCAGTAAATCAAAATAACCCAAAAATACAGGGTTAAGGGACACGTACAAGAGTCAGGAGGTTGCCAGGAAAACATGCGCTCACTTGCTACCTCACTACGTGCCACTCACCACACCAGGTAAGGATACACCACTCAGTGAATCAGCATCTCACCACCACAGCACCAGGACACCCACCTCAGTGGCCCTCAGCTCCTGTATATAAAACAATGTATTAGTAATGCACACTAATACACATACAACACAAAACCTACACATTCAAGTCAACACAATACAAAATAATCAAAGGTCTAGCCTTTGTTACACATAAAAAAATATATAAAAGTAAATAAACAAAACTAATCCCACTCTAATACATTACCACACTGCCAAGAGGTCGGCCACGTAAACGGAGATTATCCCAAATCCCTCAACCGAATTTGGATGAAGGAAGCAGGCACCGAGAATAAGATATGTGGCAGAGCACTAAATGGTTGGAAATATAGAGGGAAACAACTCACATTGCTCCCTTCTTCATGGTGTGGTGGGGATTAGTAGCAAACAAAATACACCAACTGAGAAAAGCAAAAGAAAACCAAAAAAAATCACAGCACAACAGTTACAGCCCAAAAAAACAAAAAAAAACATGCCACCTCCACACCACAAGCAAACGCAAAGCAAATGACCAAAATAACAAAGAAAAAAAGAATGGAGCAGCTGCGGAACGAAGCAGTGCCTTCCACGATGAAAAAACATGCACAAAAGTGAAGCAGTGATGGAGTGAAGCAAACAGCGCTGTCCAAAACAGCAGATTTCAGATCACGCTGACCGGATTCTTGTACCAGCGGTTAATGCACAACCTATCCTAAACAAAGCGTTACTATAAGGGGAGCAACATTAATTTGAACAGCGGCAAGAAATCTTAATATATACCGAAGGCAAGGGAAATTCCTACACGTTAGGCACCTGCAATTAGCCGGTGCACCGATGCCACAAAATGCTGTAAGCCATATCTCCCTGCAGTTCTTGCCTGGCTTCCCACTGACGCTAAGCAGGGTTGAGCCTGGCCAGTACCTGGATGGGAGACCTGGGGAAAACTAAGGTTGTTGCTGGAAGTGGTATTAGTGAGGCCAGCAGGGGTACTCACCCTGTGGTCTGTGTGGTGCCTAATTCCTCAGTACATGAAGGGGACACTATATTGTAAAAACAGCACAATCATTTGAATGAAACAGTAAACCATGGTCCTGACTCTCTGTGGTTATTAAAAATACCACGACACTTATCATAAAAGAGTAGGGGTATAGCCCAGTGTCCTGGCAAAATTCCCCCATTGGCCCATTTCTATCGTGGCCCCCTAATAATCCCCATCCCTGAATTGCCTACATCACTCTCTCCTCTCCACTAATAGCTGGTGTGTGGTGGGCGTTCTGGCGCACAATGGCTGCCATTGCATCAACCAGGTGGATGCTACACATTAGTGTTGGTTGAGGAGATCCCCCCCATACTATGTAAAGCGCTTTAAGTGTCTAGAAATGCTAGTAACACACTAACTGTAACATACACACACTATAAACACCCACTCCCTGCAAAACTCCAAATTAGCGTGCGTGCCACTTACATAAGATGAATAACCAGCCAACCTCAATCTGCACAGCATTTAATGATCCTCACTCACACAAGAAAAAAATTCCCCATACACAATGCTCTCTCCTACAGCACTCCAAGCCAAACAAATGGACAGCGTGGGTCTTACAGACAGTCGCACTCCATATGGCATATGTGTCCGGGTTAAATACCCTCTGCAACACCTCTAATAGGCTGGCCTCCTCTTGCAGTGGACATGCATCACTTACATCATTCACCTCACACTACATCAAGGTTCCATGCATCAATGGTCTGGTCATTTTAATAATTATATGGTCGTACAATTGCTGCAAAAGGGCCAGCTGTTATGTCCAGCTTTGTATGAACGTGTCTTGCTCTCCTGGTATGTTGTGTGACAATAAATGCCCTTTCCCATTGCTAATGATGCAAATTTATATTTATAACTCCCTTCTGTTGTACCTCAGTATCCTGCTGGAGAAGCTTATATGGTAGCTGTCAAATCTAAGTCTGTGTGTCTGTTAGGAAGTAAAAAGCATCCCGGCAGCTGGAGGCATGCTCCCAAGGGACAGAGGGACATATGGTTTGGAAATGGACGGACTTGTTTTTCCTCTGTAAATAATCCCATGGGACCAGTTAAGAAGTAATGGTAGTATCAAGGAAATTGGCAATGTCACAGGCCTAGAGGTAGTAAAAATGTGTTGGTATAATTATTTATTTTTATTTCACAGAACCTATGTTCTGTGTTATCCATGTAACTTTGTCAGATTGCTTGACATGCTTGGTATATGATTGAACATGTCATGCTGCATCATATATCAAGCAGGTAGAACATACTGACATTATGTGTAAATTTTTATGCATCCCTGAATTGCTGTTTTTTTCCCCTTCTATATTAATGTCATTTGAATAAAAGAATAGTGAATGTCTTTCACTGACTCACTCACTTGTTGAAAAATACCTGCACACGTTTGGACATCACATGTAGTGAAGCTGTGACCATTTTGGAAACATTAATATTATTTACAGTTCATTACCCAACAAACATTATGTTTTACCCGACAGCAAAAGACATTTTACCCACCTTGTACTGAGCTATTATGAATTGATTACACACAATTATGGGTAAAAGAAATAAAAAAGTATAAAAGTGTCCATTTAAAACAAATTAAAAAAAAAAAAAAAACTGACTAAATATACTAAATATACATCTAACAGTTGTCACACAAACCACTAAAACTTGCTCATTTTAATAGGATATAAAGCCTGCCAAATAAGCCAATAGCTACAATTGCAGTCAAAATTATTCAACCCCATTGGAAATCAGGTTTTTTGTCAAAATTTGCAGAATTTCAGCTGTTTGCAATGAACAAATCAAACAAAAGCTAATGAAATAGTTCAACACAACAAATGCTTCAAGTGGTTTCCCCAAATTCAACTGAAAATGCAACTTGATGATTTTTCCAGTCTCAAAATTATTCAACCCCTTCATGGCAAGCATCTTTTGTACTTAGAACAGTACCCTTTTGCTGTTATGACCTGCTGCAAACAAGATGCATAGCTTCTGGTAGCGTTCCTGAGGAATCTTAGCCCATTCCTCATGAGCAATGGCCACCAGTTCAGTAATATTCTTGGGTTTGCATGCTGCAACTGCCTTCTTCAAATCCCACCAGAGATTTTCTATGGGGTTCAAGTCAGGTGACTGTGATGGTCCTGTAGAGTCTTCCAGGACTCCAGTGCCAGAGGATGCAAAGCAGCCTCAGAGCATCACCGAGCCACCACCATGCTTGACTGTGGATAGACTTTCTTCATTGTTCTTCCAGACATACCACTGATCCATCCTGCCGAAAAGTTGAGCTGACTTTTCTTGTGCTTTTGGGTCAACAGTCGTGAACGTCTTGGAGTTCTGGCATGGAAACCTTCTGCGGTTAGTACGCGCCATACTGTGCTAACTGAAACCTCAGTGCCTCTTGCCACCAAGTGGGTGGGTGGCAACAAACCCTCACCAGGGTTTTTCACAACCTGCCTTCTCAGAAATATGGTTGCAGCTATTGGTAGCTTCCTTCTTCTGTCCCGTACAAGTATTTAATACATTTTCTACCCTTAGCCAGTTCTAGGTATTTCATGTGTTCCAGCTCAAGCATATCTAGTGCAACTAATTAAGCCCTTGATTATTTGCATCAGGTGTGCTTGAGACAAAATCTGTTTTGCATATTTGTGCTGTTGTGAGGGATTCTATTCAGGGGGTTGAATAATTTTTAAACTGGAGTAATCATTATAAGTTGCATTTTCAGTTGAATTTGGGTAGAATACATTTGTTGTGTTTAACTATGATCAATTGCTTTTGTTTTATTTGTTCATTGCAAACAGCTGAAAGTCTGTAAATTTTGACAATAAACCTGATTTGCAATGGGGGTTGAATAATTTTGATTGCAACTGTACATCTTCTCTAACATTTATCTAGCATTTAGAGGGCTCTCATAATATCAACAGGTCTCTCATAATAAACACCTTATTGCAAATAATGCAAGTTTTTTAAAACTAAATAATTATCTTGACATTAAACTGTCATAAGTTGATCCATTTCTAGTCACAGTGTAAGGGACTGTATATTGCAATTGGGTTTAGGGTAGAGTGCCATTCCACTACAGAGCTCCGGATGGTTTCCACTCTTTATATAGAACTTCTCAGCAGTGCAGTAATGATCCAGCCATTATTGTATTCAGAACTGAGGCTGACAGTATAATGTGTGTGTGGTTTGTTCTGAAATAAACAAATAAACAACTCTGGGTGCATCTGATAACATAAACATAAATAATATGTGCTCATATACAGAGTACTACATGTAGCTCAATTGGAAGCTAAGCACTAATAGGATCGCTAATGCTAAACATGAACACAGATACCACGGCAGGATATCATGGATTAACTGCGTCATACACAGGGTACACTTCTATTATAAAGTTCTATTCCAAATATCCTATTAAAACGCTAGGATAAGCATATAACACAATATTCACATAATGAACACATAAAGATGAACTTACAGTCATTTACGCACATTCACCTTGTCTGAAATAAGGGAGAAAAATAGCAGAATAATGGTGAAGCTCTTCTGGGATAAACTAAACAGTAGCACATAGGCTGTCAAAATAAAAGCCTCACACAATACTAATGTTATAATAAAGTAACTATGGCTAGGTACACACAAACACATACAGGGAATTTAGTACACACAAGGAATGTTTTGAGGTTGATTGATTACAAAATGTATACTTATTTAAAGCAAAATCTTAAAAATGGTCTCACACCACAGTACCTAAGCAGACTTTTGGTCTTCTATGATCCGCCATGCCTACTTAGATCAAAAAGTGCAGGCTATTTGTTGGTACCTCGAATCGTATAGGCTACAGCAGAGAGAGAAGAGCTTTCTCTTACAAAACCACACAGTTATGGAACAGCCTTCCAATTAGTGTTTGGGATTCAGACAGTCTCGTTGTTTAAGTCTACGCTGAAAACATATTTGTTGACTCAGGCTTACCATGAATAGACTTTCTTTTATGCAAAGTTCACAGTCTTATCCATCACTGGATAGTAAGCGTACCTAATAATCTCTCCATCTCTTTACCTCCCTCTCTCCTTCTGTTGAGCCCCACATGATTTTGTGGAGATGCCAGTGATCCTGACCCTTTCTGCTCTCTTGCCCTGCCTGATCCATCCTGAGGCCCTACCTCTGGATGGAGCGCTCATCAACTGGAGGCAACAGCCTGGAGATTGCTTACGATGGTACCGCTTGAAGTACCATGGAAATGGTTTTGGACCTCAATTCCACATGGACATTCTCGCTGTGGTTGCTGGGATTATGGTTGCTACTATGGCCTTGGGACTGCAATTACCACATGCAGTTTTGCACTCAGGTCTCTTTTGGTGAACAGTGGACTAGTTCAACAAACAGACTTAATTTTTCTTTTACTTTCACACTATCCATTGTTATCCATATCAGGATGGGTTCCCTTCTGAGTCTGGTTCCTCTCAAGGTTTCTTCCTCATATCATCTTAGGGAGTTTTTCCTTGCCACCGTTGCCACCGACTTGCTCAATAGGGATAAATTCACACACTTAAAATCTGTATCCTGTGTTTATATGTTTCTGTAAAGCTGCTTTGAGACAATGTCCATTGTTAAAAGCGCTATACAAATAAAAATTGAATTGAATTGAATTAAAATGCTTTAACAACTCACTAGCTGCATAACAAGGCTTCCTGCCCAGCATTTCACAGTACATAAAGTATTTAGTGCTTAGGAACACACAGCCAGAGAATATAAGGCTCAAGGATACTTACAACAAATACATACCAAGATAACACCAACTATGAACACAAATAACAATAACTTCAAAACACTGCTAACACAATGGGCTACAAAATGTAATGATAAGCAACTCAGAGAATATGAATCAAGGAGGGATAAGCATATTATACTCTTGGCACCGTTGCAGGGCAAGCTCTGGCTATTTACAGTATGTTGTGATTTTTGGAGGAAAATTGTGACAAGAGAAAATATAACCGTTGTCATCTACAAATATGTAAAATAATTAAAATAAACAAAGAATCAGGATAATTTTGCACTGTAGGGGTTTCAGCTGGGAAAAAATATTTTGTTTCAAAATGCAAATCTCTGTTTGCAACATGATTATAGAGGTTTGCTATGATAAGAACTGTTTGAAAGAATCACACTTTAGGAACCAAATTATCTAGGGAGGCACATGTAGAAAACAAATGAGGAGATTTTCTACAGAATGTGCATGTGAGGCAGGGCTACAGCAGAGTGAGCAAAAGAGTTGCTTCTCCCGGTGCCTGGGTTTTATCATCAGTGTGCATCAGGCAGCTCCCTGCAGATATCAGCACATTATCACAGCTTTAGTACAGGCTCTTAATCACAACAGGCACAAAAATCCATTACTTTCTGTCACTCTCACCCCCTCCCAAACTCAGGAAAGCTGATCTCTTATCAGCCATTAGAATTTTGTGCTCCCCTTCTTACATTCTTCCCCCCATCCTCCTCCTACCATAGACCTTCACAAAACCAGAAACTATCCTCCATTTACCTTGGTTTAGGGTCCTATGCTGAAATATCCCCCTCCTATTCCAAGAATCACTTCACTGACTTATCTGTCAAAGCTTTAAAACACATGTTGGGCCTCCTGTCAAAGAGATCCATGACAAGTGAAGTATTTCTGCTCAGTGCTTGACATTTTCTCAGGCAGTGTTGCCATAAACAGTGGAAAACAATAATCAGACAATGCTGATATTACAAGAAAGTACAGTGCATTTACATGTATTTCCATTTGTGCCATCAATACTATATCATTTTTAAATGTACTACTCTTGCCCTAGAGGAACTTGCAGTAATCAGAGAACCATACCTCCAAAGCTGACTTGGGGTTAATGGTTTTGCTCAAGGGTATAATATCAAGATCACAATATTATCAACTAAGATTGAACCAGTAACTATGGCTAACTGCTGCGACTGGTGAGATGCAACTGTTGGCACAATAGTATATAATATTAGATATATGCATTGGTAGAGCATAGCAGCCCATGTCTGGTTGTAATATATCCTTGTCATTTTAAATAGTTAGTTTGATGAATGTTCAAACAAGTTGCTCCCAATTGCATGGCAGCTCTGCTACCATTGGTGTGCGAGTGCGAGTGTGAACGGGTGAATGAGACACAATGTAAAACGCTTTGGATAAAAGCGTGCAGACCATATGTAATAACCACCACTGTTCAGGGAAGGCTTTCCACTAAATTTTGGCATGTGGCTGTGGGGATTTGCCAATTCATCTACAAGAGCATTAGTGAGGTCAGGCACTGATGTCAGGTTAGGAGGCTTGGTAGTCAGCATTCCAATTTATCCCAAGGTGTTCAGTGGAGTTGAGGTCTAGTCTCTGTGCAGGCCACTAAAGTTCTTCATGAACCTTGCTTTGTGCACAGCGGCATTATCATGTTGGAACATGTTTGGGCCCCTTAGTCCCAGTTATGGCAAATGCTACAGCATACAAAAACATTCTATACAATTGTGGGCTTTCAATTTTGTGAAAATAGTTTGGGGAAGACCCACATGTGATGCTCAGTTATAGACAATATATATTTAAAACATATTAGTGTTGGTGTAGACATTACATATTTCATAGCCAATGTCACATGGAAATATAAGTAATGTGTATTTAGTTTACATACCAGTTGAAATTAAACTTTTGATGTTTGGTATCAAAATTAATTTTTTCAAGAGATTTTGCATTTTGCTTCAATTTTCTCAAGCATAAGACTGCCTTCCTGTCTTCCTTTTGATATATGATTTTTGATCAGTTGAGTCATATGTTCTAATGTTTCCTTTGCTGTATTTCCATCCATTCTTTTACTGTTCTTGAAACTCAAGCTTTGTCTTCCAGTGTGTGTGTTTGGTCAAGATGGAGGGTACTCATCTATTTTGGTGACATTTTCCCACATGGCAGCATTACCTAGAGAACACTCTCTATCTTGACTTATTCTGTTACCTAGGAATTCTTTCTTTCTTTCTTTCTTTCTTGATGGTGTTTTCTTGCTAGAAAACATGTGAGTGGGTACATGTAATGACAGCTCCCCATGAAAACCACTTAATTTAATGAATAATTCCATTTGCCTTTTGGATGGGATTTTTCTAGAGTTGTAACAAGCTCCTGTCAATGTGATGGTCTTGCTGTGTCAGTTGGTGTATATAGAGGAGTAATGAGGAAGAAATTGTGTGACTAATTATGAGATTTGGTCCTTAGCCCATTGCTCTGTTCTTATGCCAAGTGGCTCCACATGCAGCAGGCTTGAGGAAAGAAAGTGCTGCTTCTGCCCATGTTCAGAATGACCCACTGCTTCAGAACCATCTGTGGCACTCACTACTTGAATAACTGTTCTTTGGACTTGTGCATGAGATCTGCCTGCAAGTATGCTTTAAATAAAACATTAATTTTACAGGCATTTCCACGATGTCTGTGCCTTTCTGTTCACTTTAAGAGCTTACAAGGGAACATAAATCATGTTGAAAACAAATGTTTGAAAACAAATCTTAACCCAGAAATATAACTCTTGCAAGTTCATAATACAACCCCAATTCCGAAAAAGTTGGGACAGTATGGAAAATGCCAAAAAAAAGAAACAAAAATTGACATTTGAAAATTCAATTCACCCTGAACACTTTTGAAAACACATTACTAATACATTATTTGATGTTTTACTTTGTGAATTAAATTTATTTTTAAAAATATATACTCATTTCAAATCTGATGACTGCAACAACTCCAAAAGAGTTGGACAGTCGACTGTTTACCACTGTGTAACAATACCTTTTCTTTTAAAAACACTTATTTAGCGTTTGGCCACTGAAGACACCAGTTGGTTAAGTTTAGCGAGCCGAATTTCCCCCATTCATCCATTATGCATTTCTTCAACTGCACAACTGTACGGGGTCTTCATTGCCTTATTTAGCACTTCATAATGTGCTACACATTCTCAATCAGAGACAGGTCAGGACTGCAGGCAGGCCATGCTAGCACCCACAATCTCTGTTTACGCAACCATCCAGGCAGAAAGCGTTGTCCTGCTCTGGATGGCAGCATATGTTGCTCCAAAATGTGTACATATCTTTCTGCATTAATGGTGCCCTCATAGATATGCAAGTTAACCATGCCATGGGCATTAACACAGCCCCATATCATGGCAGATGCTGGCTTTTGGACCTGACGCTGATAACAGCTTGGATGGTCCTTTACCTCTTTAGCCTGGAGAACATGACGGCTGTTTTGTCCAAAAACTATTTGAAATGTTGACTCATCGGAGCACAAAACATGATTCCACTGTGCTACTGTCCATCTCGGTTGAGTCCGAGCCCAGAGAAGTTGGCGGCGCTTCTGGACAGTGTTGATGTATGGCTTCTGCTTTGCATAGCAAAGGATTAACTTGCATCTGTGGATGCAGTGGCAAATGGTGTTGACTGACAAAGGTTTACCAAAGTATTCCCGAGCCCATGTCAGGATATCCATTACAGACTCATGACTGCTTTTAAGACAGTGACGTCTGAGGGATCGGAGATAACACACATTCAGAAGTGGTTTTTGGCCTTGCCCTTTACGCACTGAGATTTGACCAGATTCCTTGAATCTTTTAATTATATTGTGCACTGTAGAAGGTGAAATACCCAAACTCCTACCAATTTGTCTATGGGGAATGGTGTTCTCAAATTGTTCCATTATTCACTTATGCATCTGTTGACAGATTGGTGAGCCTCGACCCCATCATTGCTCTTGAAGTATTAGGCCTTTTTTGGAGTCTCTTTATATACTATGATTAGATGATTGGACGATTGATGATGCATGCATGAATTTCAAAATAAATGTTTATCTTAAAATATATATATAGTTAAATAGGTAAAACATCCAATAAAGTGTCTTTATACTATTTTTTGTTTAAATACAAGTCAAAATATATTTACAAATCACTCCTCTTTGTTTTATTAGAATTTTCAATACTGACCCAAATTTTTTGGAATTGGGTTTATAGAAGAAATTGATACAGATTTAATTTCTCCTTCCTTACACAATACACACATGCTGCATGATTAAATGGCTGTTTAAGTACAGTATGTCTCATATACAGACGAGGTATCAGTCATATTCACCACATGTTTGTTTACTCTCTGTAGTGTAATTCATTATGCTTCTTGTATGCTATAATAACAAAGTGTCTTCATTTACGGAATCCTCTTTAATATTTTTAAATGTACAGGCTAGTTGAATCCGGTAATAAACATTCAGTTTCTATTGCAAATTCTTGCTTGGATATTAATTATTATAAATTTTGATAAAGAATTTAATTATAAAAAATAATCACAATTAATTACTTAGGTTTGGCAAGTTTATGTTCTATTGTATGCACGTTCAATTAGTTATATGTGTAAATTAAACTGCATTTTGTTGAACAGTGTTTTGTTTACTCGTGTGTGTGTGTGTGTGTGTGTGTGTGTGTGTGTGTGTGTGTGTGTGTGTGTGTTTGCATAAGAACACTTTGTAACAAAAATCCAAATAAGTCAGTTCATAAAAAAATATTCTGCAATATTAATTGTTGCTGTTTACAGTAAGACAATACTTCAAAATCAGCATTTGATTATTATTACATTATTTATTTTTTTATAAACAAAATAGTCTTTACACATTTATACATACATTTATTCACTTAGCAGATGCTTTTATACAAAGCGACTTACAAAGGAGAAAAATACAAGCAAAGCGATATATCAAGCAGAGAACAATACAGGTAGTGCTACCATACAAGATCCATTAATTGAGTTCTAGAAGAAGCAAAGTGCACAGAGTAGAAGTGTAAGTGCAATTTTTTTTATTATTATTATTATTATTTTTTTATGAGTTGGTTAGGTGTTCACGGAAGAGGTGGGTCTTTAGCTGTTTTTTAAAGATGGTGAGAGATTCTGCGATCCGGATTGAGATTGGAACTTCATTCCACCACTGAGGAACAGTTAGCGTGAAGGTTCTGGAAAGGGACCTTGCGCCACGCTAAGTGGGAACTACTAAACGTCGGTCGCTAATCGATCGCAGATTGCGAGAGGGAACGTAGGCCTTCAGGAGATAGTTGAGGTAGGAGGGTGCTGTTCCTGAAAAGGTCTTGTAGGTGAGCATCAAGGCCTTGAATTTGATGCTGGCAGCTACAGGAAGCCAGTGGAGGGAGAAGAAGAGGGGTGTGACATGGGTTCTCTTGGGCTGGTTGAAGACGAGGCGCGCTGCAGAATTCTGAATCATCTGAAGGGGTTTGATGGAGCTGGCTGGGAGGCCTGAAAGCAGTGAGTTGCAGTAGTCCAGTTTAGAGATAACAATTGTGATCTTTAGCAGATCACAAATGCTGAGGTGACTATCTAGTCAATCAATGATCTATTTTCTGTATTTTTTTTCTTCTTCTCCATTTGCATGGAGACAGACTCCTGAAAATTTTGTTTATGAAGTATGCTAGTATATGCCCTTACAGAGAATACATAAAAAAAAAGACAAGCTAAAGCTTAGCACCTTTGACATCAGACATCGCAAGCATGGATGTTACATACAGCATATTTAGATGTTTTTACTTGTTTCTTATTAATTTTATTCACTCAGCAATTAATCAGTTAATCAGTCATTCAGTGAGTTTTAAAAAAGGCCATTTCAGTTTGGCCCACTCAGTGGTCCAGGAAAAATGCTTGTAGCCTGTAGACACTGTTCAACAAACACAAGAGCTTTGTTCTTTTCTTGCCATTTTTTGCTGAGCCACTTCTATAATAGATGGTAAAGGAAGTGCAGGAATGAAAAGCCAATTGGGGAAATAAGCAGAATGCCCATAAAGAGCTTTCTGGGATGTATCAAATAGCCTCATAGATGGCTGAACCCCTCTAACTGAATTTAACCGACAACACTGGCAATGAATAGATTCAACAATTTAGTTGCCACCTTTTTTCCTCAGGAAATCCTCCCTCATTGCATTTTCTCAACAGATGAGTCTCTCTTTCTGAGCAGCTGTTTGGGGTTATTGATGACCTCATTAGAATGCTGCCTGCAGCATGCTGTGCAACAGTGAAAGTCTTCCCATATGCACTAACCGTCTTCTGGCCCAGTCACCAACTCCTCTAGCATGAAGATCTCTGGCATTTCAGCAGTCAGAACTAGAGTCATATTCTCAATCGAACAGTGAGAGAGATAAAGGTTACTAGGGGTCATTCTTTCAAAGACCCCACACAAAAGCTTCGCCAGGCTATTATTATCTCACAAAGTCAGTTGCCTGACATTCCACAAAGGGGTTTTGTATCTGGACACTTTTAATAATGTCTGATAGTTTCAAATCCTATGAGAGCAAGCAAATTGACTTAGGCAACTTGATCACAACTGATATTTTTCATTTTGTTGGAGAGATTTGTCATTTGTAGACAATTTATCATTCCCATTGTTTAGTATCCCTTTAGTGAGAGCTATACATGTAATGCAAACTGGATCGCAGACATCTAGTCTGACCAGAAATAAACAAAATAAGTATTAAAGTAATAACACTAATACTTGAAGCTACCCTGTGTCAGTCAGAGTTACATGCAGACCAAATTTGGTATGAGTATTCAAACACACATGTCATACACCAGCTCAGATACATCCAATATAATTACACATGAAAGAAGTAATGCCAGTGATCTGCCCCCAAATTTCTGGTACAGTTTCACACAAAGCTGCAAGCATTGTAACAGAGATAAGTCTTTCCCCTCCAACAAAGCTTTGTGTTTTAGTTAGCTATTTGGCACTAGCTGGCTAGCTCACTATCCTCACCTCTGTTGTGTTTTGACCTTGCAGAACAAACACAGTTAATCTACAGCATTAATGATCAAGTTGGGATTTTACAAAGAGTGTGATCACAACAACTAATATTAACATGCTAGCTAAAAGACAAGCTCTTGTTAAAGGACTGCTAATTCATTTACGACACCTGGAACTATGACAAATTTTATGCACTTAATACTTGTATTAATACTGAGAAAAAAGAGAATAAGAGCAGCAGATACAGTACCTGCATCCTCCAGTTTATACTGTGTTGCAAAGCACATGCTAATGAACTAAACAGTACAGTGGGGGAAATAAGTATTGGACGCGTCAACATTTTTTTCAGTAAATATATTTCCAATGAGGCTATTCACATGAAATTTTCACCAGACTTTGGTATTAACTCAAGAAATCTGGAAATATAAAGAATTCCAACATTAAAGTCCATAAAAAAGTTATGTGTAATAAAGTGGAATGACACAGGAAAAAAGTATTGAACACATTAAGAAAAAGCAGTTCTCCAAGGCAAGGTAAGGCAGCTGAAATAAGTAATTATACCCCCTATCTATACCCCCTAAGTTAATATCAGCTTGGTTAGTAAATTGATGATCTATAAAAAGATTTTTCGTTACCAAGGTGTCACAAAAGAAACATCTCATGATGTATAGCCCTGGTGTCCTGGCAAAACTCCCCTATTGGCCCTTCTCTATCATGGCCCCTTTAATAATCCCCATCTCTGGGGCTACATCATTCTCTCCTCTCCACTAATAGTTGGTGTGTGGTGGGCGTTCTGGCACACTATGGCTGCCCTCGCATAATCCAGGTGGATATCCCCCCCACCGCATGCTATGTAAAGCGCTTTAAGTGTCTAGAAAAGAGCTATATAAATGTAACTGTAACTAACTAACTATTGGAAAATTTATCAAAGGTAAGAAAAATCTGTCTCTCTCCCTCTCTCTCTCTCTCTCTCTCTCATTCACAAACAAAGAAAAAATATACATAACTGTCTGATGGTGTGATCCACTTCATAGCATATGTGTAACGGTCCCTAGTGTGGCCACACTTGCCACTTCTTCTGGCGAACTTCCACTATGAAATGATGGTGATGATCCAAATCTGACTGCCAAACCTCAGCCTTGATTAGGCCACATCCCAGAGCAGAGATTTCAGTTTGGTCAATTCCAGTCCAAATTTGAAATGCCACACAAGGCATTGCTTGCATTTTGGCCAATTTTTATCGAGATTCCAAAAGCCATTAAAAACTAACAATTACTTGCAATTGGGACACTTTTGTCGTAAAATGCACTTGCAATATAACCAGTCCTTAAATGTTCATACTCAACCAAATGTGTCCCATAATCCTCTGGAGTCTGCAATGGTAATGTCACTGGTATTCATAGATATAATTCATAGATATATGTTTTATAAACAGGATTATTACATTCACAGGAGCAGTATTTGAGACACTGCAGAGCATCTTTCAGAATATCTTACATTTATTCAGTTTTCCAGTTAAACTCACTTGGCAAGCTATGTCACATAATCAACATTATGCAATTCTTATATCCCAAAAGTATACTGAGCTTCAAATGCAGTTATATTCTAATGTTATTCAGTCTGGAAAGTGTGAACAGAAATTTATGTCACTTGGTTCAGGTGCTGTATTTCCATATGACAGCTGATGTTGTTGTTGTTGTTGTTGTTGTTTTTAAATAAACGTTTATGAAAATTTATGTCGATTGTCTTGAAGGATTTAGGTAGGTATCATGTAGTCTAGTAAATACTGCTTCTAAGTGTTACCAAAACAGCTAATCAAGGGATGATGCGAGGCAAGTAAATGTAATTTACTGCAGTGAAACATTTGTGTTCATGAAGGCTTTTCTTTCACATCACATGGCTCATTAAGCTACACATAGTAATAATATGTAATAAGATATAAATAATACAGTGGTTGTTGAAAGTTTGTGATAATTTTCTATATTTCTGCATAAATGATCTAAAACGTCATCACGTTTTTCACACAAGTCCTAAAAGTAAACAATGATAACCCAATTAAACAAATGAGACAAAAATATTATACTCGTTTTATTTATTGAGGGAAAGGATCCAATAGTACTTTTCTGTGAGTGGCAAAAGTATGTAAACCTTTGATTTCAGTATCTGGTGTGACCCCCTTGTGCAGCAATAACTGAAACTGAATGTTTCTGTTAACTGTTGATCAGTTTAATCTCATTCCTCAGTACAGAACAACCTCAACTCTGGGATGTTGGTGGGTTTTCTCATATGAACTGCTTGCTTCAGGTCCTTCCACAACATTTCTATTGGATTAAGTTCTGGACTTTGACTTGGCCATTCCAAAACATTAACTTTATTCTTCTTTAACCATTCTTTGGTAGAACAAATTCTATGCTTAGAGTCGCTGTCTTGCTGCATGACCCACTTTCTCTTGAGACTCAGTTCATGAACAGATATCCTGATATTTTCCTGTAGAATTCGATGATATAATTCAGAATTCATTGTTGCAAATGATGGAAAGTCGTCCTGGCCCAGATGCAGCAAAACAGGCCTAAACCATGATGCTAACACCACCATGTTACACAGACAGGATAAGGTTCTTATGCTGAAATGCAGTATTTTTCTTTCTCCAAACATAACGCTTCTCATTCTAAAAATTCTATTTTGGTCTCATCTGTCCACAAAACGTTTTTCCAATACCCTTCTGGCTTATCCACATGATTGTTAGCAAAGTGCAGAAGGGCAGCAATGTTCTTTTTGGAGAGCAGTGACTTTCTACTTGCAACTCTGTTGTTCAGTGTTCTCCTGATGGTGGACTCGTGAACATTAACATGAGCCAATGTGAGAGCGGCCTTTAGTTGCTTAGAATATATATGAACAGGTGTAGAAATCAGAGGTAACAATGGTGCAGGCATAAAAGGGCTTTATGCACCTGGAGCAGTGATACAGTGATGACATTTGCAGAAGGAGGAACTGGAGACATGATTACATCTGCAGGAGGAGACGTTTGCTGAGGGGACTAGAACTAAGATGGGTTCTAGGAAACATAGAGGTCTGAGGTAAAAATAAGGCATGCATTAATCAAGCATACACACCTCTGGGACCAATTCATGGGGCTTCATAGGGTTGCAGGGCAAGTAAGGGGTTGATAAAAGCTCAACAAAACATACCAGAGTATCAGCAAACTCATTTTTCAAAGTAAGTTGGATGATCATCAGCAGTGAGATGGGAACATGCATGCCGGGACAAGACAGCAGACACTGACTCAAGCCACGGAGTGTAGCCATTATATTGCACTTTCCTAAGGGGCTGCAAGACACAGCTCAAGAGGGAGATCCCACTCTACATCTAACTACACACTATGTAAATATAAAGACATCAAAGGCACCAGAAGCACATCAAACCACAACATCAGCAAGATATAATTTCAATCATATCATTCAATGTTATTCACATATCAGTCATTACATACAACTGTAAGAAAAATACCAAATATGCACACTTTTGCCTCACTTTTACTTTCCGTCTCACATACCCTTCTTTGGATACTTATTTAGGCTCTCAAAAATATCATTGAAAATCAAATAATTGTACATCCTTCTACATATAAAACTGTAAAAGTGTGAAATTGTTTTCTTTGTTAAAGATAGCATGACACAGATTATCTGAATAAAGCTTTTGGACATGGGGCTTTAATGCACCCATGATTTGTTGAAGAAGCCGTGGTAGGTGGCAGAGGCTGACTTTTGAAAAGAAATTATTTTCAATCCAATACGCAACATGTGTTTGCTTGTAATGAGATGAGATCAGACATGATTAGTAGGCAATGCAGTGACCCATTAACATTCTGTTCCATTGATTACAAAACACTAATTCAAATTTAGCATTTATCATGTTTTGGATTTAAAGTAGTACATATACTGTTGTTCATCTCTTGTTAAATTTGAAAGATAGACTTCATAATATAGTATCAATCTTTTATTTTATAAAGTTATAGCAAGCAAACATGCCAAGGGTTGTATGAAAAATGTGCTCTTTGCACATGGCCATGAACTTATGTCTACATTCCTCATTTACCTTCTGCACATTTTCTCTTTAATATCTTTCAATCTCTGTGTTTGTGTGATATTTTAACCTTTAATGAATGTGGATTTTGGACTGTTGGCCTTAGAAATGAAAACACATTAATGAAAATGTATTCAAGTGTCTGTGTTTATTATATTTCCACTAAAATATCATCATAAATCTAGTCACATATAAAACAGAAAATATATTTACCCTAAGCTCTGTCAGTGGCTATTCCTACCATTGAAAATACAAAGTAAATAAAATATATTCTTATGTCATTAGCAAAGCATCACTGCTTCACTGCACACCTGGTTCTTAAAATGATTGAGAGGAGATAATTTGATTGGATATCACAGCAGAACACATTATGCACTGTGGAAATATGCAATGTGGCATATCCCTTGTCATTGCATCTACACTATGAGGGCTTGGGCTTCTTAATATTATAAGGTATGTGTGTAGGTCCCAGAAGCTGTGCTTAGGTTTTGGAGCGATGGGGGACAAGCAGTTTATTGCCTCAACTATAAAACCATGTGCTGTTGCTCTCCCGTGGTGTTTTGTCCATGACATGTTAAGTTAAAGCAGTGCTGACTGACAAAGTCGTCTGTGATATGTGGGAGTAATAGGCAAGATGTAAGTGCATGTACTTGACATATTTAATAAGGTCTTCTTTTTTTCAAAATGTTTATAAAAAAAATCATGATTACATCTGCAGGAGGAGACATTTGCTGAGGGGACTAGAACTAAGATGGGTTCTGGGAAAGATAGAGTTCTGAGGTAAAAATAAGGCATGCAATAAACAAGTATACACACCTCTGGGACCAATTCATGTGGCTTCATAGGGTTGCAGGGCAAGTAAGGGGTTGATAAAAGCTCAACAAAACATACCAGAGTATCAGCAAACTCATTTCTCAAAGTAAAGCTGGATGATCAGCAATGAGATGGGAACATGCATGCCTGGACAAGACAGCAGACACTGACTCAAGCCACGGAGTGTAGCCATTATATTACACTTTCCAAAGGGGCTGCACTGAAATTTTTCACCGAAAGAGAAAAAAGGCCGAAAATATTCGCTGAAAATATATGCCGCCATGCCCCGCCCAGCCCCACAGAGCTAAACGCTCAGATTTCACTCTCAATCTAATCGACAGTTATCACGGCGTTACCCGACGAAGGGCGATCATGTCAGCATTTTGGAAATACTTCAAAGTTTTTGATAAGGACATCAAATTTGCAATCTGCAGTGTTTGTTCTGCAGAAATTTCAATAGGGGGTATGATGCCAAAGCATTTGTCCACAACAGGTTTGATACACCACCTGAAAACATGACATCCCGTTCAATATGCAGAGTACATCAAAACAACATCAGAATAGAGGCCTTCTGCCATTCTGTGTTTTGCCTGCTGTTTTTATTAAAATGATTGTGTAGCATATTTAAACTTTTTGTATTTGCAATATGCTAGCCTAGAACTGCTAAGTTCATTACTTGACTGCTGTTTTGCAGATCATAATAGTTAATGTTACATTATTTGGATAATTGGATAAAAAAATCTGTTAAATTTGATTGTTGCAGAACTGAATGTAGAATAATATATTTAATATTGTTTTTGTTTTGGTGTGTTAATTTCAATAAAATGATTATTTTATTGGTTTGCAATTTTTCAATTCAGATCCATAAAATTCATGAAATTAATATAAAAGTCTAATATTAAAACAATTGTACAAAAAAAATCTTATTTTTTATTTCTAAAATTTTTTATGTATTTATTTATTTTTTTCAATTCATTTTCGGTTTCGGTTTTTAGCCAAGTGCATCCTGAATTTTCAGTTTCGGTTTCAGCCCAAAATTTTACTTTCGGTGCATCAATTATAACAGCAGTTTGCAACCAATTCAAACCACACTAGGATGACAGTTATTGCTGCCAAAACCCTCCGATTGTGACTTCCTCACTGAATACTGATGAGGACCTCACATTACAAAACACTCCTATTGTCTACTCAAAACATCCTATAAGGGTTTATGAGTAGAATGAAGTGAAGACAGTGAAGACTATGTAAGACTATGGAATTTTTCAATAAAAAAAAAAAAAAAAAAAGACTCACCAGACAGGGGTTATGTCATCATACTGCTAAAATTGTACTTCAAACCCCATAACATTTCTGTGCAGACCAGAATCCTTTAACTTCTACTCATATACAGTATCTCACAAAAGTGAGTATACCCCTCACATTTTTGTAAATATTTGATTATATCTTTTAATGTGACAACACTGAAGAAATGACACTTTGCTACAATGTAAAGTAGTGAGTGTACAGCTTGTATAACAGTGTAAATTTGCTGTCCCCTCAAAATAACTCAACACACAGCCATTAATGTCTAAACCACTGGCAACAAAAGTGAGTACACCAAGTGAAAATGTCCAAATTATACTTACTATACTTTTGTCAATATCAAAAGTAACAGTCAGTATCTGGTGGCCACCAGCTGCTTTAAGTACTACAGAGCATCTCATCCTCATGGACTGCACCAGATTTGTCAGTTCTTGCTGTGAGATGTTACCCCACTCTTCCACCAAGGCATTTGCAAGTTCTCAATCACGTCTGACGGGACACATGGTTACATGTCATTTTCCACTGCAAGGACAATCAGCTGTCCTTCCTGTCTCCCTGTAGCACTGTTTTAGGTGTCTTACATTACAGAAATTGCAGTTTATTGCTCTGGTCACATCTGCAGTGATCATGCTTCCCTGCAGCAGGCCTATGGCATGTTCACACAGGTGAGCAGGCACCCTAGGCCTCTTTCATCTGGTGTTTTTCAGAGTCAGTATAAAGGTCTCTTTAGTGTCGTAAGTTATTGTAACTGTGACCTTAATTACCTAATGCCTGTAAAATGTTAATGTCTTAAGGACTGTTCCACAGGTGCATCTGCAAGAATTATTTATGGTTCATTGAACAAGCACGGAAAACATTGTTTAAACCCTATCCAATAAAGATCTGTAAAACTTATTTCTATATTTGTATATATCCAAATTTTTGTGTGTGTGTGTGTGTGTGTGTGTGTGTGTGTGTGTGTGTGCATGTGTGTGTGTGTGTAATACTATTACTCTAGTATTATATATACATGCATATACATATATAATACTATTATAATACTATAATAGTTGAAAAATGAATCGTATGAAAGATTTGCAGCTAGAACACTTCGCTATAGGAATGCACTATACGACATAAAGTCGCTTGGATGGTCAAATAAATACACACACATCATGTCAAATGGTTTGTCAAGGGATTTTTACATTTATTTTGGGAATTAAAATGAAAAAAGTTACAAGAACAGTGCTGTGTTTAGAAATGAGTTTGTTGTCATTCATAGACGGATTAAAAGCAGAAATAAAGCATGAAGCTTGTTGTTAAGACATGCTGCAAAATGTAACTCTACTATGTACTCTCTCACTCTCTCTCTCAGACTATATAACTGTGTGGGAGAGGCATCAACTAATTGAAATGCCAACTTGAACTGGAGGACAAAATATCGTGTGATACAATGACAAAACAGGTTAATTTGTATTTTCATACACTTGTAATATATTAAAAGTTTTAAATGTACCTCCATATCTGTTTTTTTCTTTGAAACCATTTTTGATAGGAAATTAGTTGAGGTGCTGATGACATGAAATAAAAATATTAAATGGCAATCACAAGATGTAATAGTGGTATTTTTGGTTACATTTACGTTGCCATTAGTTTGTGAAGGTTAAAATATTAATTTAACAAATCAGTGTTGTGTTTACAATTGCAATTTCAAATCTTTTTTCAATTTAATTACTTTCTGGACTTGACTCGGACTTGACCATTAAGGACTCGGACTTGAGTTCAACTCGGCCCCTTTGGACGCGGACTCGATTGGTTAAGGACTCGGTCTCGACTCGAACTCAACAAAGGTGGACTTTGACCCAACACTAGTTTCTACTAGAAGTACGGTTACATTTCGTAACCTCTGAACAATAAGATGTGGGGAAATGGACACACTCTCCATGACTTAAGAGTACAAGCTGAACCTATTTGTGGGCTGTGCATTGCATTTCTGTCAAGATTAAACCCTGTACAGCTGGAGCACAATGACTGTCTTAACCATATGTGGCTGCAAGCAAGAGAGAAAGTGGGCCTGTTGCTAGCCCAGATTAGATAGTGTTGTAACTATCAAGCTGTGTTTAAGAATGAATGTGGCTGTCTTCTCATTTCAGATGCCTCAGATGACAGTGATTTGGTGGTGAGTACCCGACTATATTAGATTTCATGTCCTTTAACCAGAGCATGGTCACAACAACAACAACTCCGTTTCACCATGCTTCATGCTTCATATTAATACTCTTACTTGACTTACTATTTGTGTTACGTAAAGTGTGTTCATGTCATGTGCTTGCCTCCATCATATAATTTTTAACATTCCTAGTCACAAAAGTGGCATGGTGGAGCAGCAGGTAGTGTTGCTGCCTCATGTTACTCCATTGCTCCAGATTTGCTCCAGAGCTTAGGTTTTTGTCCATATGAAATTTCTGTGCAAGTTCTCCCCATGTTTACATGGGTTTCTCTGGGTTCTCCAGTTTCCTCCAGGTGTGTGCATGGTGCTCTGTGATGGACTAGGTGTCCATCCAGAGTGTGTTCTCATCAGTGTTCAAAAGAAACCCACACAGACATGAGGAGAACATGTACAAGCCACGGAAAATCCACCATGCCTCCCTGTAAAGGAGTAAATATAATTATAAATGTTTTACTCATGCATGTTTGTCTCTTTTGCGATGTTAACAATGAATTCAATAAACCTGAGCAATCAAAATGTTCATCTTGTTGATGGTGCCATCATTAATTTTAATTAAGTTTTTGTTTTTTTCCTGAGATTATTTTATCCACTGGACTTTTGCTCATTGTTTTATTATTAGAATTATTATGAATAATAACAATTCATAATACTTACATGAATAATGAGTTACTAACATCTTCTACATATTCAAATCATTGCAAATAAGATCCCAAGATTTGCTACACATTAACATGACCATTCAGTAGTTGAATTCAGTACATGAAAATGACTACATACTTATTCACAGGAATATGCTACATGGAGAACATGAACCAGTCCTTACTGATGCAAATTCATAAATAAGCAATGTCATAGCAAGAGTATTCTTTCTACAGGTATTTTCACAGTTCACCTATCCTCCCCCCACTGTCTGTTAGTCTATTAACTGGGTATTTGCAACATCATTCTAGTAGGATGGATTACACAAATGAATGCTCTGTAAAACATCAGTCATTACCCAGTTTGAAAAGTAGACACTAAGTGAGGGCATGCTATATGAACTTTATGAACTTTTCATCCCCACTGGAACGTGAGAGTGTGCTTGGGTGTACTTCAAAGACACTAGCTTTGGGCAGGTAGCAATCTTGGGATATAAATACATGGAGTGTTTTTTCTCAGGCAGAAATGAAGGGAAAGAACATAAGTTATTGTATGATGAGGAACATAACATGCCCTGCACAGACAGAGAGAGAGTGAGAGAGAGAGAGAGAGAGAGAGAGAGAGAGAGAGAGAGAGAGAGGTGTAATGTCGATGCCACCCGGTTTCTTCCAGCAACTCTGATTACATAATGCTCCCATGACATAAGGCTAAGCTAACCTGATATTGTGAAATTTATAGTAATTCCAAGAAAAAGTTGTTTTTGGTCAAATGAAGTTTGCACCCTAAAATTAACCATGCATTGCTGTTCATGCAAACTGGCTTGTGAAAATGTTTTTAAAATTGACTTGACATGTACACAACATTTGTAGGAAAGATGCAAATGTATGTTTGTAACTAGTTATTAGTGACATTTTTTTAGACATTACTGATTATTACCACAAGGGTATAAGATGCAAGAAAAAAGATTACACACTTAAATTAAAACTAAAACTAGACTGGAATGTTTACAGTGCTGTGAAAAAAAGTATTTCTTCTACTTGTGTGTATATCTCATACTAAATTGTTTCAGAAATTAAAGCAATATCTAAGATAAAACAAATGCAACCTGAGTAAACACAAAATACAGTTTTTAAATGATATTGTTATTTACTGAAGCAAAAAAGTTATCCAATACCAACTGGGCCTGTGTGGAATTTTTTTAATATTTGCCTCCATAGTTACTAATTCCCCAAATCTATGAAACTGCACTCATAATGGGGTTCAGCTGGACTAGACCCAACAGGCCTTATTACTGAAAAAGCTGTTCAATCAAATCAACACTTAAATAGAATTTTTCAACAGCATGAATTTGGTTAAAAGGTCATACCCAGTAACACACTATACCAAAATTGAAAGAAGAAAGAAATTCCAGAAATGATGAGGAAGAAGGTGATTGAAATACATTAGTCTGGGAAGGGTAACAAAGCTATTTCAAAGGCTCTGGGATTCCAAAGGACCACAATGAGAGCCATTATCTCCAAATGGAAAAACTCGGCAGAGTAGTGAACCTTCCCAGAAGTGACAGCCCTTCCAAAAAGCAAAGCAATGACTCATCCAGGAAGTCACAAAAGAGCCAAGGACAGCATCAAATGAACTACAGGCCTCTCTTTAATCAATAAAGGTCACTGTTCATGACTCCACTATCAGAAAGACACTGGACAAAAATGGCATCCATGGAAGGGTAGCAAGGTGAAAACAACTGCTAACCCAGAAGGACATTAAGGCTTGTCTGAATTTTGCCAAAACATGCAATAATTGAGGGAACATGAATTCTGCTCTCTACCAGAAAATCCTAAAGGAGAATGTCAAGATTATGAAAGATTATGTAGCAAAACAATGATCCAAAGCGTAGGAGTAAGTCCATCTCTGAATGACTCAAAAATACAAAATTAAAGTTTTCAAGTGGCCTAGTCAAAGTTCTGACTTGACCCAATTGGCAGGACCTTAAACCCTCCAGTGTGGCTGAACTAAAGCTGTTCTGCAAAGAAGAGTGGGCCAAATTCCACCACAGTGCTGTGAAATCTCCATTTATCTGAAGCATTTGGTTGCAGTTATGACTGCTAAAGGTGGCACAACCATTTTAAGTTTAATTAGTTTTTAATTAGTTTAATTTTTGTTGCTTCAATATAAAAATAAAAAAAAAACTGTATTGTGTGTTTACTCAGGTTGCCTTTGTTTTATGTTATACAACCCCAATTACAAAACAGTTGGGACACTGTGTAAAATGTAAATAAAAATAGAATGCCACGATTTGAAAATCTCACAAACCCATATGTTATTCACAATAGAACACAGAAAATATATCAAATGTTTAAACTGAGTAAATGTACCATTTTAAGAAAAAAATGTATGCAATTTTACGTTGAGGAACATTATTCTGAAATTGTTCCACAAATGTCATATAACAGCAAACCAGTGACCCCATTTCCCAGAATGCACCACCAACTACAAACATGGCCGAAGATGATTAAACTTCCCACAAACACACACGTTTGCCTTCCACGGAGTTCTAATCACATAAACCTGTTGCCAATCTCACACACACTCACTCCACACTCATAAGAGACTATTTGAACACTTTGTATTTGTGAAGTATACACTCAGTTGACTAGTTCTCTGTCTATACAAAGCCTTGATATCGTGTTTGTTTTCCTGGTTTTCACTTTGCTGTCGTTCCTCTGCCTAGCCTTGTTTTGACTATTTGCCTGATCACCTGATTTCTGCCTGTTTAAAGTTGTGGATTTTTGCATTACCCTTTGGACTTGTTGTTTTTGTATTAAACTACCTAACCTGCACTTGCTTCTGTCTCACCTCCTTTACATGACAAAAAAAACTGTAATTGCAGTTTTTCACAGATTGGTGAACCTCTGCCCATATTTACTTCTGAGAGACTCTGCCTCTCTAAGATACTCTTTTTATACTCATGTTACTGACCTGTTGTCAATTAACTTCCAGCTGTTTCTTTTTAGTAACACTTACTTTTACAGCCTTTTGTTGCCCTCGTCCTAACTTTTTTGAGACATGTTGTGGCCATCAAATTCAAAATTACCTTATTTTTTTCCCCTTAAAATGGTACATTTCCTCAATTTAAACATTTGGTATGTTTTCTATGTTCTATTGTGAATAACATCTGGGTTTATGAGGTTTGCAAATCATTGCATTTTTTTTTTACATTTTACACAGCATCCCAACATTTTTGGAATTGGTTTTGTATTTCGTTTGAAGATCTAAAACTATTTAGTATGAGAAATAGACAAAAACAGAAGAAATCCTTTTTCACAGCACTGTATATTACAATAAAAAGTGATTTACTGCTGAAAAAATAATTATGTGGTAGCATTAATATCAGCTAGAAATGACAACTGCAAACCTATATCTAGTCCAGAAGGTCACCAACCAAGAAAGGAAATTGACTGCAGGCTGCTTATTGTGCTCTAAACACACACACACACACACACACACACACACACACACACACACACACACACACACACACAAATAAATTAAGTGCAAAGAGGAATTACTAAATCAATAACATCAGCATGCAATGATGGAAAAGACCTGAGGGTCCTAAAGGGTCCTTAACCTTAAGATGGGAAAAATTAGTTTCTAAAAGCTAATGGATTGCTCTTAAATAAAAAAAAATAATTAATACAAACTGATCAAGCAAGCGGCCAAGCTAATTGTTCTCAGAAAACAACTAATTTAACAAGCAATTATTTAATTGTGGCAATATATAGAAGAAACACCAAAAGAAGTGACTGGAAACCTGCTCTACAGCATCCAACTTGAGAACAGCCATTAATGCACTATTTAAAAGGGTGTGCTCGCAAGGAAGTACCACACATACCATGAAGATACTATTTAATGCATTGTCCCTTAAGAAGGCACTTCTCCTGGTTACATTAGCTATAAATGTAAAGTGACACTGAACAAAATAAAAAAAAAATTGAACATGCTTGCTAACCTATTATCTGAATTCTGTTCAAACCCCTCTCCCATTCATTTATTTCTGTCTCACTAACTAATGCAGAAGAAGACAGAGATTAATAGTACAGAAAGCCACTGCTAAGAAGCTGGGTATCTTATTGAAAATGTCTGTGGCAATTTTGCCAAATGTCTTCAAAACAGCATTACAGTGTAAAGAAGTATTGCAGTAACAGGAGAGACTCATTAGATAAGTGTGTTTTACTACTGTACACCAGCCAGAGTAGTGGAAAAAAAAGATAAAAGAAACTCAAACTCAAACCTATTATATATACAGTATAAACATATCTATCAAATAAAAAGTGAAAAACAATGTGAAATTAAACTCTGCAAACTACACAAATAACATTTGTACTAAAAAAATTTAATATTGTTATAGTTCAATAGTTAAAGTAATGAAGTTAGTAAGCTAGCCAACAAATGTAAACAAACTTGCCTGGCACCTGTTTTGTGTGCAAAAAAAGATGGAATTGGAGGTTTCTTCAGAATCCACTGAATTAGATTCCACTTTGCTGTCACATCTCTCCTCCTCCCATTTGGTGGCTGGATACGTAAATATACACATTTTTACTTTTTTTTTTATACCCAGTGACCACTATATGCAAAGTTGCACATCATTTTCTGTGGAAAACTTAAACATCACGTTACTATATTACTCTATAATTGTATTTTTTTTTTATTTTAAATGAAAAAAGCTCTTGTATACAGCCTTACATTCTCATGGCTGTAAAGCAAACCTGCAAGTTTACATTTGTGAATGAGATGCTGCAAAAGATTGTGTCATGTAATCAGTGTTGAGACCGATGCAACTGCAGTTAAAGCTTTTATTTATTAGAGACAGGCAGACAAATCCAAACAATATTGAAAAACATAGTCAAACAGGTGTGGGTCAGGCAATCTATAAATGACACAAACGAGGAAAGGCAAAGCACAAAACGAGAAACTAGGGACAGGATCAGAAAACCAATGAACGAGGACAAGGAAAGGTTTAGTATGGTTCTGGCGGCAAAACCCAGAAACGCACAATACTTCTCATAGAACAAAGACACACAGGGGTTTAAATATACAAACTAATCAAAGGGCATAACACAGAACAGCTGACATTAGGAAGAACCAATAACATAACAGGGGTGGAGACAGGACAGAAACCAAACAAAACACATGTGTCAAAAGTAAACACAGTCAGTGAAAACCCAGAAGCGTGTGCTGTTGAGGGGAAATCCGTGACAGATTGTAATAAAGCAGATCCACCTGAGTGAATTTGTTTCTATTTAAAGGTGAATTAGCATCTTTTGTCTCAAGAGAGATAATTATTAAATAATGTTCATTGTTGCTATAACATAAGTGATTACAGGAACTAACTTGTCTAGTGGATGTTCCACAACATTAAATGCAGCTATAAACTGTTAAAACGTGCCAGATGGCATTCATAAAAATTGTAATAATTGGGAGATCACTATGGTATCAACAGAATAACACAATTTGGACAGTGCTTTTAAACAAAAAATAATGTCTTTTGTGGATCACACCATCCCAGCATGTATTATTTTCATAGCACGCTCCGTTATTCCTTGCATATTATATATAAAGTATATATAAAGTTAACACGAGTATTATGTATTTATTTATGTGTTAGTTTGTTTGTTTAAAAAAATTGTATGTCTTAAAAAGATACTTACGTTAAACACTTGTCTGATAGTAGGAATTCAGCTGGAAATATTTTTATACCCAAGCTAAGGCTCACAGTTTTATGCAAAAAAATAGATTGCATTTATTTGTGTCAGATGTAACTTTAATTAGTAGCAGTTGGAGCATCAAACTATTAATTTATGATAAGGCTAGCATGTGAAGCGACACTAATCACCAGAATTACAATATCTACAGAGCCAGTGCTTTAACCTGAGAGATAAGGATGGACACTTTTCTATAAAGAGAAAACATTCTGAAAACTTCAAGTATGCAAGTTTCTGCAAAGTTGGCTGCTGAAAGCTGATGGTGGTACTTTAAAAATACGTTATGGGTTTAATACTCGACTCTAAATTGTAATGTTATGCCTAGAAAGGATGTTATGATGAATTCCACAGTGTAAGTACACAATTTCAGGTATGTGTCAGTAAGAACTTCCATTCCAACCTGGGAAGTGTAAACACACAGTTGCAGATATCAGCGTGTACAGAAGGAAAAAAGTCTTTGTTGCGCTTTGAATATTCAAGCTGAAGCTTATATGGGAGCAGTGCAACATGAAGTGAACACCTGCAGCTCTACTGGGAGATTCAGTTTCAGCTCACAAACTGCCTGCATCAAGGTCAGCACACAGTGGCCTCCAGTAGAACAGAAATCCAGCTCTATTCCAGTGGAAGCAGGCCTTTCACCCAACACACCATTGAGACGCAAGAGCCAAGTCTCTAGCTGCTCAGCTCACGTGTAAACTGGTCAATGATACACAGCTGCTCAGCTGTGGCCACTCACCCAGGGGAGCTGGAGGAAACCACAGGCTCAGGTAAGGTCAAGGGGACATTGCAATGACCTTTACTTAGTGTAGGGAGCTTAATATGATAAATCTCTGATAGGCCCTCTTCTGTACCAACTATGTTTAAAGTTTATTGGGCAGATTATTAATGTTTTTTTTTGCTTGTAGGTCTTGTTTTCCAGACCAAATGGAGTATTGGGGTCTTGTTGTGGCGATGAATCAGGAAACATTTCAGAGAAATATTTATAATTCACAGCCCACTACCATGAAAAACAGAAAAATAACACCATTACATCCATTAATACATAATATTTTCAAGCAAAAAAAAAAAAAAAAAAAAATGCTCTGACGCATTTTCTGCATGATTATCTTAATTAGCTTGCCTTTTACAGTTCATAAAACAAGCAGTATTTTCCTGCAGATCACTCAGTCACTGTCTTTTTTCAATATTTGTATTATTTAAATTTTATATTGACACAACAAACAATTTATATATTGTATTTTTGGGTCATTTCCTGTAACTGTCCTATTTTGTCATACATTATCTACTGTATATTTGCACCTTTTGTCATATTCCATTCTTACACACACACACACAGACACACACACACACACACACACACACACACACACACACACACCTTTTAGCTCCTTTATTCATTTATCAATAATAATATTAATAATAATAATGCATTTTTTCTAATGGAGACCAGCCAAATGTCCCTACAGGGTCAAAACTGCGAAATATTAAATATTCCTATTTGTATGGGCACATTTGGTCCCCACCAAGATATAAAAACATAGCACTCACACTCTCTCTCTCTCTCTCTCTCTCTCTCTCTCTCTCTCTCTCTTCTGGCTCCTGGCCTTTGGCTGCCTGTAGGGTTTAATTGATAGTGAGAGATAATAAATCTTCCTATTATGAGGAAGCCCCTACATTCACTCATTATTCACCCCTGGCTTTATGTCCCAAGGCACCCAGAAATTTAAAGCAGCAGAGTGTTCCACCTCCTTACTGTCAAGGTTAATTTCTCGACTATGTCGTCTGTCTGCTAGTCTATTATAGACTCCAATTAGAACATGAAGGTATATTGAATGGAGCTGCTGCAAAAATTCAACTGGTCTGAAAGCTCTGTACTCTTCACTCTGCACTCTTCATTCTAAGGCAAAGGAAATATACTATATAAACATATGTGGAACCCTTCAAACCCATATGTTTTTGTTGAACATTACATTCCAAAACCATGGGCATTAATATGGAGCTGGTCCCCCTTAGCTTCTATAATAACTGCCACTTTTATGGGAATGCAGAGAGGCACTGTCATGCTGAAATATGTTTGGACTATGTAGTTCCATTGAGGGGAAATTGTAATGCTACAGCATACGAGGACATTCTGCACAGTTGTGTGTGTGCCATATATTCCGAGTTCACTCAAAACATCCATGCCTCAAATTTCTGCTATTCTTCATCTTCTTCTTATTATTATTATGTGTTCTGAACTGTATCAAGTAGCAAATATAATTTATCTTGTCACCCTTCACTCTGTGACCTCTTTATACTCTTTATAAAATGCATTTTTAATATTTGTGATCAAGTACGTAATGCTGCCCTTGGACTGGTTATACTGCCTTAATAAAAAGCTAATATTTTCTAGATTAGGGGTGTATCAGTGTCTGTATCTATGTATGTTTACTGCTCCAGATATCTGTGTTTTTATTCAGATTTTAACCCGAAGTGGCCGTAGTAAATCTTCATGATACTGAGCTTTTCAGAACCTAAACATCAAACTATTTTAAATTCTCATCCCTAATGCCAGTCTTGTGGTGTCAAGCATTTACCCAGATTGGCATTTCTCTGTACTTTACTCTTTCCATTTTTGTATTTTTAGATAATTCATCAGCATTTTCAGGACAGTACTGACTGTATTCATGAACCCTGTCCCATGAACCTGAATAATAAATATGCAGCATATCTATGCTTCCTCATTTACTGTTGATTCTATAAAATCTAGGATAAAATCACTAACACATTTCATATATTTTTTATTAAAAACTTCAAAATCATATAACTCATACAGCAATCTGCACAATTAAATTATTCACATTGTGTTGAAATAAAAAATAATTCAATCACTCTCCTGCCTTCTTAATCCTCACTTTATTGTCATGCACCCTCTCATGACATACAATTACTAAGAGAAAAATTACAAAACATTACAAAATCTATATTCATAGAAATTCTTCATGTCCATAAATGAACCCCGGGCAGCACCTTGATATTAGTTGTTTAGTTGTATACACAATCCCCACTTAACAATCAAGTGCAACAATACCGCCCCAAATAATAATAATAATAATAATAATAATAATAATAATAATAAAGAAAACTGAACAATGGTAAAGAACATTTGAATAGATCAAGAGACTTGTAAAAGTTGATTTTATTTTTATTTTGTTTCATGTAATATTACAAAACAACAGCATTCACATTGTTTAATAATTATTTTATAAAATAGAGGTTTATGTTCCATAAATAGGACTGATTCAAATACTCAAACTAAATGTTCTATTTTAAGTTGCAATCAATACAGAAAAATGTCACTTCATAATAATGTCGGTTCATAAAGGTTACAGAAATATTTGACTAATGTGGTCTTTACACTGTGGCACAGTAAATAATACATTTAAGTAAAGAAATTAATTTCTCACAGTGTAAGGATAATTAGGCTTACAGCTGTGTAAATAGTTTGTGAACCCATTGGAATTGTCTGGATTTCTGTATGAATGGCTGTTAACAAGGTAACAAAAATGTTATCTAAATCATAAAAATAAATGGAAACACTCAAGCAAGACTTCCAAAAAGAAATATATTAAATGAAACAACTTTTATTGAATCGAGCTACATAAAGCATTTGGTTCATATTATTGCCAATAAAAAAGATTCCATGTTTTTATTCATGATTTTGACTATGTAACGATTTACAGTATTTAATGATTCATAAACATCTGTAAAATGTTGAGTGGTGTTTGTTGCATAATGTTGTCTTTACAATTATGTATTACTTAAATCACACTGTAGAAGCCATTCATTAAGAAATCTAATTAACAACAAATTTACAAACTTTTATTACACAACTGGGTACACTAAAAAAATCTACAAAATACTCATGATACCACAACATCTGGTGACCTTAAATGTGAATGATAGTTTAATAGCATCTTCACCTAATTTATTTAAGTAATTGAGATCACCAGTTTGAATGATACTTTCTCATACTTTATTTATCATATTTTAATATTTCATAATATTTTAGAATAAAGGCATAGTACCACATTCTAGTCTCACTTTTGGAGCCAGACATTTCAGGATCTGTGCAAAATAAAATCTGTTATGCATTTTAAAGTGATAAAAAGTTGATATTCCAAAGAGCCATAAAGAGTTTTGCAGAAATGTGAAAGAAATCATGACAAGTCATACCTTCCTTCAAATCAATCACAGCTATACTGCACTGAGAATAAAATTCAGTTCTTTATTTATGTACACCTGATATGAATACGTTAAAAGGGGAATACATACATCACACAATTTCCTTTGCTTACTTGATACTGCTATCAGCCAATGGTAATGAACATGTACCTTGGATAATAAAATCACTGTACTCTAAATTCTCTCTTAAGTATAGCCATATATCAGATCCTATACTACAAAATGCATGTACAATTTCTGATACAGCATTTCACAGATTAAAAACAAACAGTGCTGGGAAATAAAGAAGACAATTTACAGGTAAAAATCAGTATTTAGCAAAATACATTAATTCTCAGTTTAATCTAATATATAGTCTACTTTGCAAGAGGGTGTGAAAATTACATTAAATTTAAATGACACATACACAATGAGCTTTCACCGCATCAACACCAAGTCACATGAATTGGAGTTATTTTGATTGTTACATTATCGGCAATAAAAATACTGAACACAAGATGTTTTTTTTTGACACTGTCCTTTATATTTACCTCACAGAGGTATGCGGTCTCTTGAGCTACCTGAAAAGGCAGCAAGACTCTTAGCACCTACGTCTCATAATGCTAACACTGGTCATCTGTATTGTTTGTCACATCTACACAAACTAAGGAAACCTTAGACACTGAACCTAAGCTAATGCAGTCTACAAAAACAGCCACTTAATGTTGGTCATTGACTAGGAGAAATAAGACTAGTATGAAATGGGGTCGTTTTTCTCTCTGTATAAGAAACCCAATCCTTAGGTTTTTGCCTTTATTCTGAGGAATCCCATTTGGTAAAACTTGAGGCTGCAATGAACCCTCAAACTGGAAAATAAAGAATCAGAATGCTACTTTCAGTGAGCATCATGGCAGACTTCAGCACCTCCTCACATACAGCATGCTAAAAGCCTAACTGCCGCTGCAGAGCTTTTAGCTCATGCCTGCGAAATGAATAATGGCTAAAGGCAATGCAAGAGCCAATGCTATTAAGTATTTCGAAATTTTGCCAGATGAAATGCACACATACTTGCATGCATGCACACACGTATGCAAGCATACAAAACAGTACACACACACACACACACACACACACACACACACGTGCACACACACACACACACACACACACGTACAATGAAAGGAGGGTCACTGCATAAAGTGTACATTGTGAGAATGTCACACCTACAGTGCAGTCTGTAGGTTATTGGACAGTGACAATTTTTTTGTGTATGTAGATATGTGCTTTCCTGTTAAAATTACAACACAATAATCTTTTTTTTTTCAGCCTCTTTACAAGTCACTTCACTCACTGACCCAGACAGCAAGTACAGAAATAAATGAAAAGCCCGGATACATAGTGTGTTAATTTTATATTGCAAATGCTGTTAACAAAGGCCATTCTGAACAGAAAATCTAATATCCACACTTTAGGCAGATATTTAATTAGATGTATTTATGCATCTCTGTAAATATGTTTCTATTTGTATTGAAATGAAAAAAGTAAATGTGTTATGCAGAATGCAAATCACTACCACACTGAAGTTAATGAAAGACTTGTTTTCAATTATATTTGTTTTTGTTTAGTGAATTATACCAAACTTAGTAGGTTGCACCATATCTTACTATTATGTGGTTAGCAATTATGCCTTACGATGAATCATTAAATATATTAAAAATATGTAAGTGAATTTGCACAATAAACAGTTTATCAAGCAACTGAATCAGTCTTATCCTTTACACTTTTAGGATAGATGCTGTATTTAAATATCTAACATTTTTTGTAGACAGATCTTTGGCAATTATTATGTTAATCAGTCATCTTATTATCACTGAATGTGTACAAAACATCTGGTGGCACAAGTGATGTAGAGCACAAACAAATTGAATTTAGTTATGGCACTATGATAAGACAGAGCACATGGTTCAGAACCTTTATTACCTTGTTTGTTTTGTGCATTCAGTTGGTGAACCAGGAAGGAGGCCACCTTCTCTGTAGCCTTCCTGGGAATGCAGATCTAGAGCTTTGCACACTGTGACTAACTGCAGATATTACCAATAAGAGAGTCTACAATTTCAAATTAAATAAAAGATTCAAAGCATCGGAGTAATGTAGCCCAATAGAATCATATGCTCCTGTGTAGCGCCAAAGACCCTCAGTGCTTTACAAACCCAAATAACAACAGTGAGAGCACAAATTTTCTAAATTAATTTGATGTGCTATAAATGGTACTCCAGGACAAAAATCTACACCCCTCTTGTCAGTTTGAAGTGCTTTTATTGCCGTACTTCAAAGAAGCCTCTTATTCTCTTAAATCATTTCTTCCAAAGGATTGCTTGTCTCTTTTCTTCTCGGTATGAGTGGGATTGGGGTGGGGGTGGCAAGGCTATGGGTTTACTGGGCACTCCTTGATTTCCAGTGAACAGATGGTGATCATGTGTTTGTTTTTCATACATAAACATCAGACTCGGTCCTAGCTAGCTCTGGCCTCATTGTTCTCTTTCTCTCTCAGAGAAAGGACACAGAGCGTCCTCCCTCCCTCAATGGCATGGTGGGATACATAGGTTTGAGGACATGGTCATTACCTGGGTTGCTGCTTGCGCCACCGTTCTGCTTGGCTGTGTGGTTGCGGGTGTCTCTGCGGTTGAGGGTGAATGCTGTTATCATTTCAGTTCCATAGTCCATGCTCTCGGGCACAGTGCTAGGCATATGCCTCAGGTGACCGTCACCCAGGCATGTCATGGAAACACGGGCGTCATTGCAGCGCTGCTGCAGCTCATGTTGTCCTTTCCCGGTAGACGGCGCTCGTTGAAGGTGTGCATGTTGATCACGGCGTCCGTCTTCGCTGTGGGTGGTGCATGGTGCCGCTTGTGTTTCACTCTTCTCTCGCATGTGAACGACAGTTTGATCTCTTCCACCACTGCACTGCAGAAAGACCTCTTGAGGGAAAAAAAGAGGCATGTTGGGGAGGGGGAGTGTAGCAAAAAGAGGAAGTAAGTACACTCATGTTAAATTGGTGTGAACACCAAAACCATCTATGTTACTATTAACTGAATGTCATGAACTAAAGTGACCTGGACATGACACCGAAGTAAATGATTTTTCCAGACATTTTTATGCTCTGTCCTGTTACTTTCAGGACCCCGTCTAGTGCAACCCTTGGTCAAATAAATGGCTATGCACAACTATTCCTTGTTCCATTTTGACATGTGCTGTGACTAATAGGGGATTAATTTTCCATGCTCCAATTAGTAATCATCTGCTAAAATTAAAATAAATGTAGCAAATGCAAGGCAGGATTTTATACCAGCAATCATAAAATATTTCTTCTAATATATACTCTTTTATGAGCCATCAGATATGTATTGAGTGTTTGTGAGAAAAGATATTACTCTTAACTCATGGAGCTGGCTACAGTTTATTAAACTTATCATAAAAATAAATTATCCTGTAAAATAATATATGGCTTCATACATGACTGGCCAAAAAGTTATTTGCAATGTGGAACCATTAAAAAAAAGACCAAATGTGACATCAAAAAAGTGAGCCTGTGATTTGACACTTCAAAACAATCAAAATATTTTGATGGCACATGTTTAAGCCAAAGCTAAAGCTAAAAACTAAAGCACAAGTAAAGTGCAACACAGTATCGTAGACATATATTGTACAGTACATTATTAACAAGGTAAAGATTTCATTGAATTGTCTGTGTTTCTGTAATATACATAGCAATAAAGTCAAAAAACTCCTGATGACACATTTACAATAAGGTAAATGCAGTTATTTTGTGGCACATAGCATAAATTAGAAGACATCAGAAATATGAAATCATATCAGCACCATACTGGATTCAGCAGAAGGTTGTTTAAAATCATCATAAATTAAATTATCTAAAATATCAATACTAGAGTGCATACAAGTAAATATTGCAGAAATAAAAGATATTGGCTTTGTCCCAGAATTTTCATGTCATTGCAAATCCAGAATGAAAGCCTGTACTGCCACAACAAAACTACCATGAAATGGAATTGCAGTTTCGCTCAACTATGCTTAAAAAAGTTGAAAGCATTGTGTAATTTTTATTATATACCATATACCATCAATCCCTACTGTAAACTACCTCTTTGCAGAGGTCAAAAACATTAAAACCATAGAAAAGTCAAATAAACAAAACAAAAATAATTGCATTAAAACCATGGAAAAACCAATTAAACAAACAAAAAAATAATCACTCACCTGTTCACGTTCTGCTGTTTTCCGAAGTTTGTAGATAAATTCCCCTATGGCCACAAAAATGGAAAGCACCAGGCCTGAAGCCAGAACAATGAAGATGCCACCCAGGTTCTGGATGCCCATCGGGCCTGTTTCATAGCGCTCATCTTCCTGACAACTACTTCCACTCCACCACTTCTCCTTCAGCATGTGTAGGCGTCCATCCTCCAGCAAGCTCAAGATGGCTATGGTCACTTTGTCCCTGTACGGTGAGCCTAGGTGACAAGGGTGACACTCCTATAACCTGGGGCATATCTAATCATTCAGCTGCTTAAATAAGAAGTCATTCTGAATTTAAGTATTTTGCTCTGTTATGGCTGAAATTGTTATTTAAATATTGATATGGGCCAGATCAATACAATTCTAATTTGAGTGAACAGGTTACACCAGCAAAATTAGACCAGCGTTACCTTTGGGGGTGCCAATGCCATAACCCTTGCTGTCAATAATGCCTCCAAATTGGGTTAGGTTGCAGTTCTTGCGAGTCACATATTCAATGGTTGTAGACTCCATAAGCAGGGCATAGTCAGATTTCAGAACCCTTTGGATGCCATCTTCAATAGACTTGACAAGTGATGTGCTCTGTTTGCTGCTCATGAAGGCCCACATCTTTTCAAATGTTGAGACTCTGGATTTCTAAAAGAAAAGAAAACAGGAAATCAATTGGCACCATCTGGGTCTCATTTGAGGATATGGCATATCATTGTCCCATTATTTCATCTTACCCTTCATTATACTACACACCCTATTCGCCAAACTAATGCCTATACAGTGGAATGCATACATACATACATACATACAAATGTGACCACAGAATAACAAAAAAAAGTTAAAAGTTGTGTCCCAAATAACGCACTATACACTATGCATGTATGCACTACTTACGCAACCGTGTAGTGTATACATTTTATAAGGTTATTATTTCATTCAACATAGGAGTCTGATAGCCCCTCCTCCTCCCCTACGTAATTAAAGCTGCGACAGTTGAGTGCATAAAGTGTGCAACATTCCACACTTCGTTTGTTTGAAGTGCATCATCTGGGTATTTAAAGTGTTCTTTTTCTATTTGAAATTTTCAGTGTGAAGACACTACTCACACTATTTACACTACAAAATGGTATAGAATAATACATAGGTACACGAATTGGGATGCACCTAAAGTAACAAAAATTAAATGGAGGAAATAGCATCACTAATGTTCAGGGTAACTTTAAATCTAACTAGACTAGAATCTAGATCAGAATTGTACAAGAATGCCACTGACAAACTAAGAGAAATGCATTCATAAAAGTGTGGCACAGCTCAGGAAATATCCATGTTCACCACAGTAATAAATGCAAACAGCATGTAGTTAGCTAGCAAACTACACATGCACATACACATACACATGGGAACCTACAGTCACACTGATGAATCACACAAGCACTTTTTTCTCCTGGGCTTTGGCTCCATTACTGTGAGATTTTCGAACTCAGAACTATCCAGTGCTGCTGCTGACATTGTTTTGTTAACCTTGAGCACCTGTTATTCTTTCCCTCCCTCAAATGCTATTTTCCCTGGTGTCTCACAGAGTAATTGAAAGTGGCTGGGAATTGGCTTGAGCCTTGGACTCCTTAGGAATGAATAAGCAAGAGAATGACACAAGTGACACTGATTGAAGCAGCTTCTTTTTCCTCTGGATTACTGCATTCATAATCTATTCTCACAATTGCTTTGCTTGACTTACAGCATACAATAACATGATGACATTAAGACGTGAAAAAAGTCTACTCAAATCTAGGAAAAAAGGGATCTTGTGATGGATTAATCGAGTCCTACATGAGTAAATGGCATTTCATGCTATTCTACAAGGGGGTCACGTTGGCTGCCATAGCTAATCACAGTTAATTATTGGCTCAATTCCTTCAAGTATCTAAAGTGACAAGAGATTTAGACAAGAGAGAGTGTGAGTACTCTTTGATTAGACTTGATAAAATGCAAAATTAACATTTCATGTTTTTTCTTCAGTATAGCCCTTAACGACATTTCATGGCTGAAATTTTTAACTTCATTTTGTTAACTCACATGACACAGTCAAAGTTTTTGGATCTGTTTTTGCTAATTAGGAAAAATGGACAGCAGTGATTGTTGGAGAGCAAACACCTGTCTCTTTAGTCTTCTAATTTTACATACTGCAATCATGTACTCCACTCAAAAATTTTTTAAAACGATGAACAGAGAATAAATGTACGGTGGGAACAAAACCCTTCACATACATATATGCATGAGCATTGGTCTGTCTTTTTGTTTAATTTTCTCTCTCTTGTCATACGTAAGAGAATCAAAAGACTACGTAAATCAGGACATTAGCAGTGTATGCCATTTGCTAACTGAAAAGGGAAGTGCCAGCTAGCTAGATATACTGTATAAACAACAAATTTCAGAAATGAATGCAAATCTTGCAAAACTTATATTTACAGTTTATTTACATATTTACAAATTACACCACCACTGCAGGCTCTAAGAGATTCCGACTCACTAATATTTTTAAGTTTGAAATGTCAGTCATGTTCATTCCCTTTTCAGTGATTGGCAGTTGGTTATGAGTTTCCCTTTGTGAGGACTACCAATCATCATAAAAAGAAGTTGTGCATCCAAACAAAGAGCACACTGTCCAATAAACATTGAGATGGGGTTTTTTCTTTTGTGCAAAAACCAACCCACCCGCAGTCCATTCAGTCCCAAGGATGCCCCTGTGTTTGGGCAGGACTCAAAATGTCATGTATCAAAATGAGCCCACCCCGCTGAGAAACTTCCTTGTAAGAACTCCAGGACTGTAGCTATTGCGCAGTTCACTGGGTCTAGCAGGCGTTCCTCACATCACAATACAAAAAGCTGCCACTTGAGCGCATACAATTTCCTCGTGGATGGTGCACTAGTGTTCAACATGGTCTCTACAACCTCAGTTGTGAGACCAGGATCCATGAGCTGGTGCCCCTCAGGGGCCAGACCCACAGTTTCCATAGTTCTGGCCGAGGGTGATAAAGCAGCCCTCCGGTTTGAGACAGTAGATCCCTGCAGATGGAAATCTCCCAAGGAGTACCATCTAGCAGGGATATTACCTCTGAGAACCATATTCGAGCTGGCCAATAAGGTGCTACTAGCAGAAGACAGACTGTCTTGGCGAACTCTCGCTAGAACTTGTGGGAGCAGAGCGATCGGGGGAAAAGCATACAGTTGTGACCTTGGCTACATGTGCACCATGGCATCCAGCCCTAATTGTGCGGGAGAAGTGAGGGCGAATCACAGCGGGCAGTGTGTTGTCTCCTCTGAGGCAAACACATGCAGTCCCGCTTGGCCAAACCTCTGCCATATGGACTCCACCACTTGTGGATGGAGCCACCAATCCCTGGGCCTCAGCCCCTGCCTCAACAGGATGTATGCCCCCACATTCCAGTTGCCCAGAATGTACGTTGCACTCACTGCCAAAACTTTGCGTCAGCATCTTGAACCTGTATGTCCGAAGAGTACAGTTCAGATGATGCAGATCTAAAATTGGCTGGATACTCCTCTATTATTTGCGGACCAGGAAATAATGGCTGTAAAAACTGCCCTCCCTCAGGGAGCGGGGTACATGTTCTATGGCCCCTTTGTCCAAGAGGGATCTTACTTCCTGCACTAACGTCGGGCTCTGGTCTGTGCTGACTACTGTGGTGAGCACACCTCTGAACTGGGGGGGGTCGAGCTCTAAACTGGACCCGGTAACCCTTTTCTACAGTAGACAGAACCCATGGAGACACATTTGGCAGTAGTTTCGATGCTGCCAGAAGGTCTTTTAGTGACGTTAACTATTCCACATTCTACTGAACTCAACTCGACACAACAGGGAAGGAACTGGCTGAATGCCACCATATGTTGATCTCACTCAGCAGGTCTGCTTGGTAGGCCTGTAACACTGTCATTGTCTGCAGTGACCCACAAGCAAGACTACTACTGCATAGGCCTTGTCCACCAATGCCACGGTGGCCTTTCACGGATGGCAAAGCAGGCGCCCCTAAATTACTTGCTGTCAATGGAGAGAGGTAGCTCACAAGTGCCTCCTCCACCTTCAGCATAGCTAAATAGCCATGCCCTTCATTCCCCACAATGGCCAAATAATCCAACATCGTGGGGTTGGCCTTCCGAAAACGGACAAAATTAGGAATCAGTGGTTACTGTTTATTTGTAATGCTGTTCCTAAGCAGTACATCCTGAACGTTTGTTTGTGCACAGCACATTTTATGGAGGACAGCTTCCTGAACCTCGGAGAGTACAAGGCAGGCTACACACAAAGGCTACTCCTGAAAAGTGTGGCGATTCCCACATTGTTTGGACAATCTTGTGCTTCAGAATCAGAACCTGTAAGTGTGTTTGATTATTTTGTGAAGTATCTGCTATTGACTGTTCAAATGCAGAGTTTTGTGTTGTGGCTCAGTTGTAAACTCTGCTAATGTGCTAGCTAAAGATTGCTAAGTTGTCTCAGTTTTTATTTGTAGTGTTTATTTGTATGTTGGTGGCCTGACAAAGATGTTGATTGTAAAATACTGCTGTTGTGATTGTATCTTGAAACGGTTTATATCAATCGAATCACAAGAATCCTAGCTTTCCAAATATATTTTGTATGAGTACCTATGTACACACATAAGGTGTGTACAGCATAGTTAGTCCCACCGGTGGGGTTGGAATTTACATCGTATCTGAAAGGTAAGAGAGTTACAAAATATGCCGACAACATTCTGCTCATGAGCTTAGAATTGCTTTAGAAGCTTTGGAGACTAAAGCTAAGCCAAAGGGAGTTACATTTCCGACACACACAAGGCTTTTGGCCAATCACAACACACCGGGTCAGCTGGCCAATCAGAGCACTCTGGGCTTTTCAGAAGGAGGGGTTTTGGAGAAATTGGAGTGTTTCAGGCAGCCAGGGAATATAGGTACTGCAATAATGTACATAACTTGAGAAATAATGCATTTTTTGAACATTAAAGCATGTTAACCTAGTTTATTACACCCAACAAACAAAATAATTCATGTTTAAAAACATTTAAAAATCATGAAATGATTCCTTTTGATGGCTTAGTGGTTAGCACATTCGCCTCACACCTCCAGGATTGGGGGTTCGATTCCCGCCATGGCCCTCTGTGTGTGGATTTGCATGTTCTCCCTGTGCTGTGGGGGTTTCCTCCGGGAACTCCGGTTTCCTCCCGCAGTCCAAAGACATGCATGGTAGGCTGATTGGCATGGCCAAAGCGTCCGTAGTGTATGAATGGGTGTGTGAATATGTGTGTGATTGTGCCCGTCCAGGGTGTACCCCGCCTTGTGCCCCATGCTCCCTGGGATAGGCTCCAGGTTCCCCACGACCCAGTAGGATAAGCAGTACAGAAAATGGATGGATGGGACTCCTTTAACCCAGAATTATAAATAGAAAGCGACACTGAGCATTCACACACACACTCACACACCTTTGTACGGCATAGAATGTATAATTATAAAGACAATTCTACCTTAAAAAATGACATAGTAGCTCCATCTTTTACTACTCCATATTCAATTTTGGTCTGTTTGGCCAGGTCATCAGCCGAGTCAATAGGAGAGTCCATTCTCTCCACAGTGAGGAAAGCTGCCAAGTTGGCTGTGTAGGAGGAGATGATGATAAGGGTGAAGAACCACCAGATGCCCCCAATAATCCGTGTGGAGAGAGCTTTGGGCATCAGCTCAGAACCTACGGTGGAATAAACAGTTCATTTTAATCCCTCAAACCAACTTTTAAGTACAGCAATAACAGCAGAAAATTAAATATCAACCCTGATTGAAAAGTGGTGTAAAGCATTTAAACACAGCTAGGAAAAGACTGTAAATTAACTGCCAGAAAGGTCTGCAAATATGATGAATGTTACATATTTGTTTTAACTTGGCCATGCCAAACGGAATGCAGGGGGAAAAATCAATAAGACATACTGAATAATCCAGCCAGACAAAATTACTTAAACTGCAAATAAAATTTAATAAAATGTCTTTAATTGGGTCTATGAGTAATGGAATTTCTTCATGCGGTACAGAATAGAGAGGAAATAGTGGGAAAGCCTCAAACTGTGAAATGCTAAAGAAGTAGCTTTACATTTTCATCAAATTGAGAAAGGCACTATCATGACAAATGGAACTAATATTATAGGCAACATTTGTACATATATATTTTGCTACAATATATTTATTTTTTAGAACACCAAATTCTAACAGTACAAAACATTCATATTTAGGCTTTAAGGAAAAGCATTATATTTATATCAACAACATGCAGTAAGAAATAATGTGTTTACATTTTCAATTCAGCATTACAAAAGCTACTGATGAACCATGTCATTTCCATTAAATGCATTAGCTGGAAACATGATGTACACCATCTACTGCAGCCACAGGCTAGCGTTGCATTTTCGACACACTGCATGCTGGGCAGGATGGTGCACAGATGTAGCTGCTAGGCTTTTGTGCTCTTCCTAAACCTGTTTCTGTGTGTAACCAGGCTGCATGTGAAAAGTGCTGATGTCATGAGAGCCTGTCAGAGATACTGCTGTAATACTGAAACTAAACATCTGCTCATTTCCATAAAAGAGTAGTGGAGGTACGCTGCTAATCAGCATGTGGAACTGCTCTTGTGGGAGTGATATTAATGTAATGCCCTGCTTTTAACTTTCGTTATCTCCTATCACATGCCAAAAAGCTACAGTGTATCATTGCTAAGACCACATAGAATCATCAGATCTAACTAGCATATATGTATTGTGGAAATGAAAACAAAGCTATTTGAGACCTTTACAATTCAAATAATAATTTAAACAAAATAACAAACATCTCTCAAATTTCAATATACATGTATAAACAAACTTATTATAAAATTGGAATATAAAGACAACATAAGAATAGGTTTCAGCCAACCATTCCATCAAATACATTTGTGAAAACAGTTTTGTTGTTATGTTTTTTGTTTTTGTTTTAACTTGTATGTACTAAACCACTGGTGCATGTGCAAGATGTACTTCTGCGCATTTCTATTCTACTAATCCTCAAGATGAGGCATTAGGCAGGACTTTCTTCTGTCACACTCTACTCAGAAACACCATTATTTGCATTTTTACTAAATGATACTGCTGTGAGCTGGCATACCCTTATTTTAAATACAGTGAATACAGTGTACAGTGAATTTAAAATACAAGCATACAAGAGAAAAAAATGAAAGAGTTTAACATTTGAGGATGTCATACAAGTTAATACAATACATTTGACCAAAGACACTCTTAACTGATGTCACTTGTATTTCTTGCAGACAATATTAACCCAATGCCATGCTAAAACTACACTATGTAACTTTGTGGATTTAAAGATTTGTAATATTGCAAGCAATATTTTATTTATTTATTCAATTTTGTAGGTGCAAACAGAAATAACAAATTACTTCACAGTATGTCACATTAACCTGTGCTAGCACAGCCTTCACAATAATAAGCATTAGTTTTAAACCCCCAAATTGTCGATTTTTGCTCCTAAATTGTGTTTGCTGAGTTGAGGTTGACCATGGTGATATCTGATTTTATACACTCTTTCCACAAAATAGAGCAGACTGTGAGTGCCAAGTGCAAAAAGTGTCACAGTTGTCAGCAGTCGACACTTCATTTTTCATCAGTTACAGCACATCATAAAGAATTTTCTCATTGGGAGCAGACTACAGACCAAAATATGTGAAGTACAAGTTTTTAGATTAAGCTTAAGAGAAGTGTGTAATAGCTATGAGAGTGGCTAGACAACTCTATAGCTCACCATGTAGTTAGCAGTCTGAACAGTCAGCTAAAAGAAGTCACTGTACAAGTAAACTAAAATGTGGAAGAAAGAAGTTCACGCTGGAGAATATGTGAGAATACAAGCTACCTGGCTAAACAAACACTCTTAATGGACAAGCAGTGTCAGGGAAGCTATCAAGATTAGACAACTGGGTGATAAAGCTACAAAGTGCACAAAAAGGCTAAGGTGGCCATGTATAATTCCAGTAGCTAGCTAATTGGCAAATAGCTCTTATTTGTCAATAAGTAGAAACTCAAATCCACTACAAAGTCTCTTCAAATAATATTTATTTATTTATTTGATTTAGCTCTACCTCTGTCATAGACAAGTTTCAGGCTCACTGAAAATGATTATTTGATTGGTTGGTTTGTTGATGGATCGATTGATCACTCATAATACACTGCAAAAAATTGCATCTCAGCTTATCTTGAATATCTTCATTTACAAGACCATTATAAATCAAGATTATTATGGGTCAAGCCCGAAGGAGTGCGGACCCCTATTGTTTTCGTTAGTTTCTTCTTTTTCTTCTTCTTCCTCTTATTAATGGTGCTTGAAAAGCACTACTATTGTTCTTGTGCATACTTATTATTATTATAATTAGTGGTGCTTGAAAAGCACTACTATTGTTATTCGGCATACTTATTATTAGTGGTGCTTGAAAAACACTACTATTGTTCTTGTGCATACTTATTATTATAATTATAATTAGTGGTGCATGAAAAGCAATACAATTGTTATTCGGCATACTTACTAGTGGTGCTTGAAAAGCACTACTATTGTTCTCTTGCATACTTATTATTATTATAATTAGTGGTGTTTGACAAGCACTACTATTGTTCTTCGGCATACTTATTATTATAACGATTATTCTTCTTCTTCCACTTTTTTTTCGGCACGTAACTCGTCCCGCACCGTTTGACGGAGATCGACGGGTGAGGTGTCAAATCGATTGGCTTATTGAGGAGAGGTGTGCTATGACTTTTATAAGCGATTGGAATGCCAGAATTCATGCTACGGAAGCTCAAAATCGGAAAATTTCCCATAGACTTGCATTGAGTTTCGAAAGTATTGGCCCTCTAAACAGAAAACTCTGTACACATTCAGGTCTAAAATGTATTGGCACACGATCTGTTCAGCTCTCAGAAGTATTGGCACCCTATCTGGCCGGCTCTCGAAAGTATTGGCGCCCGTCCCTGTTTCGCCACCGCATTTTCACCGCATTATTGGCGCCCGATCCTAATTTTGCCACGGCAAGCACCACTCACATTTTCTTCAGGAAATGTACCAGTCTAGTTATTATTATAATAATTATTATTCTTCCACTTTTTTTCGGCGCGAAACTAGTCCCGCACTGTTTGTCAGAGATCGACGGGTGAGGTGTCAAATCGATTGGCTTATTGAGGAGAGGTGTGCTATGACTTTTATAAGCGATCAGAATGCCGGCGCACTACACGGCCAGTTCTAACAGTGCTGACACCCTAACTGTCCGGCTCTCGAAAGTATAGACCCCCAACGCCGGCAGATCTCGAAAGTATTGGCGCCCCATCCTGATTTTGCCACGTCAAGAACCACTCACATTTTCTTCAGCAAATATTCCGGTCTAGTTATTATTATTATTGCTCTTAAGTCTATGGCAGCCCATAGAACCACTTGCGGGAAAGTTATGAAATTTGGCCCACAGATAGAAGACAGTCTGACCTGTAAATTCAGTAATTTTGGAGTCTGTAACTCTCTCTAAATCTCTCAAGTGCTACCAACTGTCCAAATTTGCACTCACGTTTATGTTAATAACTTTTCATCAGTTTTTTCCTCTGATTCCTTGGCTCAAGATGATTCGATTGCACCCTATTTTCTATCATGAAAATGTATCCGCCATTTTTAATTTTCTGAAAAACCTACTTTTCCGAACTCATCCTAGGCTGTTTGTCTGATTTGCAAAAAAACTGGCCTGCATAATTTAAAGACACTCTTGACAAAAATTTATTTATAGAATTTTGATAAACCATACCATTTTCGAATGGTGCTTCAATGAATTTGATGGACCAAAATGGACGTAAGGGTATTTCTCCATAATGCTTTAGTGTATTCATACCAAAGTTATTATTTGTAATAGGCATCATGACTTGAGGGTGCCTGCTCAGTTTCAGAACAGCACAACCTAGTTGTCACGAGATATAAAAAAAGCTAATTTTCTGAACAGTTTCTCATAAAATCATCAAATTTGTCTCAATAGATTCAGTGGGGCATACCAAGTCCAAGGATATGAAAACTTCCTATGCCGGCCATTTTGGATGTCAGCCATTTTTAATTTAATCATAAAATGCTTTACTTTACCAAGGACTTGGTGTATTGTTATGAAACTCAGTATCTGTCTTTGATGCCATACTGAAGGGACTCAAAAAGTTGCAGGACAGCGTCACCTTGTGGTCAAAAATTATAATGCTATTTCTATAAATGTTAATAGCTATTGGGACTCCTTTTGCTTACTGTCATGAGACTGGTCTTGATAGATTCTGTGGGTCATGCCTGGAACAATGATACCAATTATGTCATGCTTGAGTAAACTTCCTGCCCGCCATTTTTAAATGTTTTGAAAACCTACTTTTTCTAACTCCTTCTAGACTGTTGGCGTGCATAATCTAGAGGCACTACTGAAAAAAGTTATTCACAGAATTTTGATAAGCCATACCATTTTTGAATTGCGCTTTCGACGAATGTGCAAAATTGAGCTTGAGGCCGTATCTCCGCAACGCTTTGAGAGATTGAGACAAAACTTGGTACAGTATCTCACAAAAGAGAGTACACCCATCACATTTTTGTAAACATTTGATTATATCTTTTCATGTGACAACACTGAAGAAATTACACTTTCTACAATGTAAAGTAGTGAGTGTACAGCTTGTGGAACAGTGTAAATTTGCTGTCCCCTCAAAATAACTCAACATACAGCCATTAATGTCTAAACCGCTGGCAACAAAAGTGAGTACACCCCTAAGTGAAAATGTCCAAATTGGGCCCAAAGTGTCAATATTTTGTGTGGCCACCATTATTTTCCAGCACTGCCTTAACCCTCTTGGGCATGGAGATCCTCTTTCACTCCTCCATGACGACATCACGGAGCTGGTGGATGTTAGAGACATTGTGCTCCTCCACCTTCTGTTTGAGGATGCCCCACAGATGCTCAATAGGGTTTAGGTCTGGAGACATGCTTGGCCAGTCCATCACCTTCACCTTCAACTTCTTTAGCAAGGCAGTGGTCGTCTTGGAGGTGTGTTTGGGGTCGTTATCATGCTGGAATACTGCCCTGCGGCCCAGTCTCTGAAGGGAGGGGATCATGCTCTGCTTCAGTATGTCACAGTACATGTTGGCATTCATGGTTCCCTCAATGAACTGTAGCTCCCCAGTGCCGGCAGCACTCATGCAGCCCCGGACCATGACACTCCCACCTCCATGCTTGACTGTAGGCAAGAAACACTTGTCTTTGTACTCCTCACCTGGTTGCCGCCACACACACTTGACACAATCTGAACCAAATAAGTTTATCTTGGTCTCATCAGACCACTGTTTGCGGGCTTTCTTGTGCATCATCATTAGAAGAGACTTCCTTCTGGGATGACAGCCATGCAGACCAATTTGATGCAGTGTGCGGCGTATGGTCTGAGCACTGACAGGCTGACCCCCCACCCCTTCAACCTCTGCAGCAATGCTGGCAGCACTCATACGTCTATTTCCCAAAGACAACCTCTGGAGATGACACTGAGCACGTGCACTCAACTTCTTTGGTCGACCATGGCGAGGCCTGTTCTGAGTGAAACCTGTCCTGTTAAACCGCTGTATGGTCTTGGCCACCGTGCTGCAGCTCAGTGTCAGGGTCTTGGCAATCTTCTTATAGCCTAGGCCATCTTTATGTAGAGCAACAGTTCTTTATTTCAGATCCTCAGAGAGTTCTTTGCCATGAGGTGCCATGCTGAACTTCCAGTGACCAGTATGAGGGAGTGTGAGAGCGATGACACCAAATTTAACACACCTGCTCCCCATTCACACCTGAGACCTTGTAACACTAACAAGTCACATGACACCGGGGAGGGAAAATGGCTAATTGGGCCCAATTTGGGGTGTACTCACTTTTGTTGCCAGCGGTTTAGACATTAATGGCTGTGTGTTGAGTTATTTTGAGGGGACAGCAAATTTACACTGTTATACAAGCTGTACACTCACTACTTTACATTGTAGCAAAGTGTCATTTCTTCAGTGTTGTCACATGAAAAGATATAATCAAATATTTACAAAACTGTGATGGGTGTACTCACTTTTGTGAGATACTGTATGTGGCATCAGCATTAGGCCCTGAGGTTACCTGCAGCATTTTGGCACACTGCCCCCTACTGGTAAGGAGATAGCAAACACTGATTTTTGGATTCTAACTCTTGAGTGCTTTCCTGCATGATAACCATCAGGCCCAGATGCTACCTGAGCAGTTTCAGAACATCACCACATACTGGACCAAAATTCTAAGGAGTAGTTATTTTTAGTTATTTTTAAAATATGTTTTTTTTATGATTTAAAGTTGACTTTTTCTAACTCCTCAAATGCTGTTCATGGGACTCAAACCAAAAACATGTCACAAAGCTTCTTTTACTGCTCATGGTGCTGACAGTTGGCTTGACCCTGGTATTGCTGCTTGCAGATATATTTAAAATTAGTTGTAGTCATCTTTGTACTAATTTCAAGCTTGAAATAGTTTTGTTCTTATGGCAGATAATTTTCTGCCAATAAAATTAATCTGCCAATAGAATACGACAATTTAAAGCTTGAAATGAGTAAAAATATCTAGAATTAATAGATATAATCTTCTATTTGGTTTATTGCCATTGTATAATAGGAAATATATATATATATATATATACACACACAAGCACACACACAGTACATTTGACTGTATTTAATATATTTTCACTTAGTAAGATGAAATCTTACAGTGTAGACCAAAAAAGTAGGCTTTGTCAGGAAAGGAAAGGGTTGTACTGGTCGGGAGTTGTTTTTTTTTTTTTTTTTTTTTTTTGCAACAACAACAATGTTTATTTATATAGCACATTTAAAAACAGCAAAAGTGCTTTACATGCCAAGGACCTAACAATACGACATAAATAATATGATTAGACACACTAAGTAGAGTCAAAAGCAAGAGAGAAGAGGTAAGTCATCAAATAAGATTTAAAAGCATCAAGGGTAGTACAGGCTCTAATATGAAACGGCTACCCATTCCAGAGACATGAGGCCGCAACAGAGAAGGCTCTATCTCCTTTTGATATTAAGCGAGACCTAGGAGTAATTAAATGGAAACTCTGTGATGACCTTAAACGTCTAGAAGACGTATATTACTGAAGGAGTTCCGCATTGTAGGAGGTGCCAAGCCATTTCGACCCTTATAAACAAATAGTAAAACCTTATATTGAATACTGAATTACTGAATTTAACTGGGAGCCAGTGGAGAGATGCCAACACAGGTGAAATACTAGTCCCTGTCAAAAGCCTAGGTGCAGCATTTTGGACTAACTATAGACATGTTAATGATGCATGAGAAATACCATTATACAATGAATTACAATAATCCAATCTGGAAGAAATAAAAGGATGTATAACAACCTCCAGATCCTTAAAAGACAAAAAAAGGGTTTCAATTTCACAATAGCCTTTAGTTGAAAAAAGCCACTTCTTTCCACGGAATTTATATGCCTATCAAACTTTAAGTTGGAATCAAAAATCACGCCAAGATTCCTTGCCTGATTGTGTAATTTAGATGTGAAAGGGCCTAGGTGATTAATTATAGACTTAGTAGAACTAAGGGGGGCAAACACTACCACTTCAGTTTTAGAATCGTTAAGCTGAAGAAAATTTGTTGTCATCCATTTTTTTTTTATATCATTGAAACAGTAAAAGGGTGATTGTAAAACAGAATTGTCCCCTGGCTTTAAAGGGAGATAAAGCTGAGTATCATTAGCATAATGATGGTAAGATACAGAATATTGTGTTTTTTGACAAATATGGGCCAAAGGAAGCATATATAAAGAAAATAAAACTGGACCCAGTATGGAGCCTTGTGAAACTCCACTGGTAATAGGTGTAGAGGAGGAAGAAACATTACCCAATTCTACAGAGAAAGATCTCCCTTTAAGATAAGAGGAAAACCATTCAAGGGCAGTCCTTTGAATTCCTTCCTACTGTCCTAAACGCTCTAACAAAATTTCATGATCAATAGTGTCAAAGACAGCACTTAGATCAAGAAGCACTAGAATTGCACAGTTTCCTGAATCAACAGCTAGCAACAGGTTGTAAAGCACTTTAAGGAGAGCCAACTCTGTGCTATGTTATGCCCTAAATCCAGACTGCAATTTATCCAAAATACCATTTTCATTTAAAAAAGAGAGCCGATGATAAACAACTGTCTCTAGGATTTTCGATAAAAACGAGAGTTTAGAAATTGGTCGATAATTACTTAGTACTGTCGGATCCAGGTTGGACTTTGGAGGTTGCACCACAGCATGTTTAAAACAGGATGGCACAGTACCACTTAACAAACTGCATTTCAGTATCAACAGCAGACTTAAACCAACGACATCCATAAATTGGATAAGAACGAGAGGGGCAACAATATCTAAAGAACATTGTGCAGGCTTCATTTGCTGGACTAAATCCACTGAGCAAGAGAGTGATACAGGTTCAAACTCACATAAGTGGGCTACTAATGAAGGTGGGCTAATATAGTCTTTAAAATGATCTTGATCATGATCAGAGGGTGAAATACTAGATCTAAGAGCATTAATTTTATTTGTGAAAATCTTTAAAAAATATTCACAGGCTGCCTGAGTAATTTCAGGGAATGTACTTTTGACAGGATTTAGCACTGAATTTATTGTGCTAAATAAAGCTTTTGGCCTATTGGAATAATTTTTTATAAGATCCGAAAAATAATGTGCCTTTGCAGGTTTAACCGACTGCTGATATTTGATCATGCAATCCTTTACCATGTCACAAGACACCTGCAGCTTATCTTTCTTCCATTTCCTCTCTGCTTTCCTCCGCATTTGCAGAAGACCACGAGTATCATTATTGAGCCATGGCTGGAGTCTAATTTTTGGAGCTAAAGTTTTAAAAAGGAGCACAACTGTCGATAATGACACTACAAGTAGAGTTAAATATGGATAATAATTTGTTTGAACCCAAACCAGAAAGTGTAGAGACTAAGGTACAAAATAGCGGAGCAGATTACATGCCTCAGAACACTGGCAAACTGTTGAGGAATTTATAAAACGGACACGGCGTCTGAACGTTCTAGGGTTCACCAATGAGTTGGAGAAATTAGTCTTAAAGCTAACTGACTTGTGATCAGAGAAGCCAACATCCTTTATTTCCATATTATAAACTGGAACACCCAAGATAAGACCAGATCCAAAGTATGACCTTGCTTGTGAGTAGGACTTAATACAGACTGAGTAAAATTACATGAATCAATAAGATGTAAAAATTCAGTAACTATAGGCTTACTAGGACAGCAAACATGTATATTAAAATCACCAAGTATTAGAATACTGTCAGAATTAGGTACATCAGCAGATAAACTATGAAAATTCTTGCATAAAAAATTTGTTATAATTTGGGGGTCTATATATAAGTGCACAAGTAAATGGACTATTCAAATCTATCTTAAACAGCTGTATCTCAAAGCTAGAATAGTTTCTACAATTAATAAGCCGCATTTGATTCAATTTCTGAATATTGTAGCTGTTTTTATTAGTTTTGGGGAGGAGATGGTGGTGGTGGTTGCTGTTAATCACTGGCTTAAATGACACCATTATTGATAATAGCTATGACAAACAAATGTGACCTGACAACTATGACACTGAATAAATATTTTAGGCTTTCCAGGATGACCTGCAGGGGAAGCACATATTTTTTCTATTCTCTGATGACTCAATAATGTCTGTTTAATTTCTGAACAGAATTATTAGTGCAAATATAAGGAATAACAGCAGCGACAGCCATTACAACAAAATCTGTGGAAAAAGATCTGAGGAAGTGAGGCTTGCAAGATGCCAAACAAGCACCACTGCCAGAACAGAGAGAGGTATTTGAAACACAGGGGGTTTTGAAATGTCATGTGGGTGTTGCATATTGACTTTGCCTCCCTGCTTTCCATTAGACTGCACTACTCATGAACTACTTATCTGTATCTCTGAACAGTGGCAAATTGATAGGGATTCCAGGCAGTTTGAGGGTGGAGCAGCAGCTTAATGAATTGTGTCTGACATTTGCGATCCTTACAGGCAGAGATTCACCATGGAGAACTCTCCGTTTGTAACTTTACATGAGCTTAAACATTTCATTACTTGTTCTTTCTCCCCTGCCTACTTTATTATGGTTGCTTCATTTTTGGGGGCATCAGTTGCTAATGTGTGCCCATGAGGGGTATCGTGTACAAAAACATCAGGCTTGCGTGTCTCTAATAGCTTTTCTCTTCCACTAATTTTGTGAGGCTGCAACTAAAAGCAAAAGGGAGCAAATTAAATGGCATTCAGGCAAGAATGTTTGCAGAGGCAGTGAATGTTGGATGGTGGTGAGATGCCAAATAATAGTTGACATGTTTGTGATGTTTAAAATAAAATTTAGACTCCCCCCCAAAAAAAAAATATGTATGCTAATCAGACTTGATCACAACAAAACCTCAGGAAGATTTTATGGCTGTTCTGAAAATGCTGGGAAACAGAATCACAGGGGGAGGTTTGTTGGTGGACATCTAGGCAAGAGCAGATGGTAAGTCTTCTCTGCAAAGTGTGCATGTGTGTGTGTGTGTGTGTGTGTGTGTGTGTGTGTGAATGTAATGCCAAGACAGAATCACAGTCATTTGTGATGTTTGATTCTAACCCCAACTCAATGCCAACAACATGAGAGAAGTATTCCTGATGGAAGCCGCATTTCACAGAAACAAACTCTACTGATATCTTTTCAACCTGCCAGAGCATGTGATGGCTGTCTGACACATTTTCTCCTCATATTGGCATGATGCATGGCAACATCTTTCCTATGTCTGCACTTGAAGCCTGAACTCCACATACTCTTGATGGGAAGGGGTTCTTTGGAAGCAGCCACCTTATGCTGCTGTCAGTTGAAGGCTTGTTAAGAACACTTTATACACAGACTACATTACCTTGCTGCATGAGGGAGCCCACACCAAACCAGAAGCTGTTCAGGAGTGTAAAGTTGTTCTCCACCACGTCAGAGCTTGGGTTGCATGGATGAGCGTCATACCACTCATAAGGGCTAAATCTGCAGAAGAGATATAATAAGCATTATCCATATGGAATATAGTCTGACTTTTCTACTAATTTCACTTTAAGACTAATAAATCCAATCAGTTTTACGTATATTATATTTTTAGCTTCATTGTGACACATCTTCACAGTGGCAGATAGCACTGTAGCAGTAGCAGCTGGATAAGGATACAATGAGATGTAACTGAATGAAATGATACTATGTAATCTTGATTGTCACTGATGCTTACAACAGCTTACATAAAGCCCAATTAGTTACTTCAGAGTTAATTAGTATGTACTAGGAGTGATACAGCAAAGCTGTATATCATGACATTTTCAAAGTATTGCCCAGTAATATATATCATGGTATACATACACTATATGCCCAAAGGTATGTGGACACCTGGGGCAGTGTCATGCTAGATTATGTTTGGCCCTTTTAGGTCCAATTTGTGTGACTTTTGTGCATGCAGTTTTCCACAAACAAGAAGAACAACAGCATTTGTGCTAAGAATGACAAAGAAGAATCTGCCGTGGCTGATATACAGAGCATTGTTGTATGGATTAATCTTAAGGCTGCATCTATTACACATTAAAATGAGATTATGGTGTCAAATGCCTTAGGACAGTGGTACACACCTGTAGGACTGGAGTCCAGCAGAGTTTAATTTCCCCGTTCAAAGACACCAGATTCAACCCACCAGTTAATTACCAGGTTTAGTAGGTGTGTTCAAGTAGGAAAAATCCCCAAACTGTGCAGGACCCCAGGATTGGAGCTGTGCACTCGTGCTGTAGAATTTATGCAAATGCATGTTTGAGGGATCTAATAATAATAACTTGTTGGTTGTAGTGCACACTGGCATGGCACTTTGAGCATTCTATTGTAGTAATGAACTGAGGCACTTGAATCCACACAGCCCTCAAATAGTCTTCTTGTTTTAAAGTACTTAACCTGAATCTATCCTTAAATCTCATAAAATATGTTGTGTTCCAGTGTTAGCATTGCTTCTTGAAGTCTTATTTATTTAACAGCCAAATGCATTATTTAGTGTAAATTGACAAACAACATTTTAATGAGAATTCTTGAGAGAGAATGATAGAGGGGACTGATAAAAAAAAAGAGTCTATGTTGTTGACTATCACTCATGTAAGTGCTGCCTCTTAACTCAACATTAGAAACCACTGGGGCATTTGCCAAACAAAGCCATGAACAGAAAAAAATAGTAAATGCTTTAGCATAATATCTGATTCTCTTGTAATAAGGGACTTATCCCTCCGAAATTATTGGCCGAAAATAGCAAAAAAAGCATTTTCGGTGTTCGGCCGAATAAGTGAAAAGGCCGAATAAATTTGACCGGACAATGACGTGTTTGATGACGCGACCAAATAGCCTAGCAACCAGAGTGAGACGCGCAAATGTCATAACCTCATGAGGGGGCGCGCGCATGCACGAGTTACGTGCACGAGCTACGTGCTCTTCGGATGTTTACTGTTGACACGTGCGTTTGTTTTGAAACTCTTCCGGAGCATGTTTCTGTCAGGTTGCGAGACGTAAGGGAGTAGAGTATGGAAGCAGGTAAAGACGTATTTATTTAAGGGCAGGCAGACAAATCCAAATCGTAATCCAAAAAACTTAGTCAAGACAGGCAAAGGGTCGGGCGATCGGCAAACAGGCATAAACGGGGCAAAGCAGGAATCAAAGTCGTAGTCACAGAAAACAGGGTCAAAACACAAAACAAGAAACATGAACTAGTACTATGGACTGGGAGCGGAAAAACCAGCGGGGACTAAATGGACTAATCTATAGTTTAAACTAACTAAATCTATCAAGGAACATAACATTAACAACGTATCTAACTATACTATATCTACTATAATACTCCGCTAGGTGTACAGGGATGTGAGCGGTATATATCCCAAATATAATCAGCCGTATAGAACCGAATAGAACCATTTTTTGCACTCTTGTCAATGCACTTTTTAATGCACTTTTTTGTTGTAGGCTACAGAGTGTTCCATTCTTTCAGCAGTCAGTTATAGGCCTAACATAGGCTATTCAAGGGGGGCTCAAAGATGACCATATCAAAATATTTTTATTTTACTAATTTATTTATTTAAAGCAAGACAAAATAGTAAAAAGCATATTCTGACTATTTAATTTATGCAATGGTGAAAAAAATGGAAAAATAAATGGAAAAACGCGAAAAAACCTGTTCGGTATTCGGCCTTTGGCCAGGTTTTTCATTATATTCGGTTTCGGCTTCGGAAAAATTTTCATTTCGGTGCATCCCTAATTTCCACCATGTATGACTGCTTTCTCTTCATGTCTGTCCTCTTCATTTTCATTGTACTGTATGTATGTTTATTGACAGAAACATGCAAATGCCATGGCATGCAAGCAAGGTGTCACCTTTTTAGGGGGATTTCTATGATGTCTACAGAGCTACAGAGATTTGACATCTTTGGCAAATACATACAGTATGTAATGCAACTGATAAGTAATGCTAATATCTAATATTTAATGTTTTTGTATGCACAGTTCATGTATCAGCTGTATCAGAGAATTAAAAGAAAATAAATAAATGTTTTCATGTGCACACAATTTAGTTTAATAGGGCTAAGAGGAAAAAAAATAATGCATGCATGCAATTTACTTTATTCATGCTCCTAGTTTGCTATTTAGAGTTTTCAAATGAATAAAATTGTGCCCACATTTTGGTTAATTTGCACACTCCTCTAAAGATAATGTGCCCATAATACAGTCAAGCTGCCCAAGCAGTCATCTGCCTCAGCTGTGCTACAGCTCAGGTGTAGTTCATAAGTCTCTGTTATGGATAGACATTCTTTAATTAAAGTATACTTTTGTCACTGGAGTTCGTTATGGAGACATACTGAGAGCACTTTCCTCCCATGGCACTACTGTGAGCAACAGGACTCTAATGAGGATATTGAGTGTGCATGGGCTTTACCACCTTCAAAATGCTGATTTGGATCAAGTCACTGATTTTATAGTGAATCTGTTGCATAGCAATTGGACATTACACAGCTATAGATGGATGTATAGAAAGTGCTCCATAGGCATGTTATCTTTAGAGCAGCACACAAATGAACCAAAATATGGGCAAAATTTTATATTATAAAAAACCCCAACATTTTATATTATAAAATATTATTCTGAGAACACAAAATACAAAAGTTAAGAGCATGATTAAAGTAAATTGTACATAAATTGTACATTATGATTTTGCGACCTCAATTTAGTACATTATTCAGATTTGAAACTAAAATGTGCACATGAAATGAATAAATAAATAAGTAAATAAATAATAATTATATATATATATATATATATATATATATATATATATATATATATATATATATATCGATAGATAGATAGATAGATATGGTTGTTTTTTTTTTTGTTTGTTTGTTTTTTTTTATATTTCATGGTCTCTCCGGGGCTATGTATATAATAGCCTATTTTTGATTAAAAAAAGGAATTGTCATTTGTCCTCCTCCTCCTCCTCAGTCTATATGCACAGACTGTATAGAGGCACCTGAAGCAGTAGATCTCAGAAAATTGAAACTTGGGGCAATGTGCAGGTATTTGAGCAGATAAGGGCAGGAAAAGGCAGAGAGAGGACATGTCCATTATTCCACTATTGCCGGCGCTTATCCACACTAGTGAGATATTGAAGTCTTAAATTATAATCTGTATTCCATGGCCATTTTTAATCTTTTTTTTTTCTTTTCAAATTTCAAATGTATATTTATTTACTGGAGCATTGCAGTGATGGATTCCACCACTCCTAAGCTGCATTCTTATAATGAATTTCAATGCTCAGTTTGTTGCAATTAGTTTATACTTTTTTTATGTCATACCCATGTCTGCGTTTCCTCAGAGTTCTCCAGTTTCCTCCAACCCCTAAAACAGTAGGGGCACTGGCTATGCTTAACTGTCCCTGATTGTGTATGAGTGAATGTGTGAAGTGTGCATGCCTGCTACCCATGAGTCTGTGTGAATGTGTGTGTGCCTGGTACCCTGTTATGAATTGGCATCCCATCTCGGATGAGTTCACCCACCTTGCACCAAGTGTTTGCTGGGATAAGCTCTGGATTCACTACAACTAAATACAAATGAGCTCAGTATGTAAGCATTACTAAATGCATTATAATGGAGTAATTTTAACTGCCTCAAAGACAGTAAGTCACTGTGCCAGCAGAGCTCCTTACAAGGTCTGTAAAATGCAGACAAAAACTTTGAGGTTCTCTAAGATACAAATCTAAGGATTTGTTGTCTGTGTGTGTGTGTGTGTGTCTGTGTATATATACAGTGCCCTCCACTAATATTGGCACCCTTGGTAAATAGGAGCAAAGAAGACCGTGAAAATTTTGCCTTTATTGTTTAACCCTTTGATCTTGTTTAAGAAATTCACAAAAATACTCCGCTCTCACGGATATCAAACAATTGCAAACAAAACACAGGTTTATCAAAAAAAAATCTTTGTTAAATATAGTTGTGCAACAAACAATTATTGTCACCCTTTTAGGCAATACTTTGTGCTACCTCCCTTTGCCAAGATAACAGCTAGAGTCTTCTCCTATAATGCCTGATGAGGTTGGAGAATACATGTCAAGGGATTGGAGACCATTCTTACCGAATCTCTCCAGATCATTCAAAGTTCGAGGTCCACGCTGGTGAACTCTGCTCTTCAGTTCACCCCACAGATTTTCTATGGGTTTCAAGTCAGGGGACTGGGATGGCCATGGCAGGACCTTGACTTTGTGGTCAGTAAACCATTTTTGTGTTGATTTTGATGTAAATTTTGGATCATTGTCCTGCTGGAAGATCCAACCATGGCCCATTTTAAGCTTTCTGGCAGAGGCAGTCAGGTTTTCATTTAATATCCGTTGATATTTGATAGAGTCCATGATGCCATGTATCCTAAGAAAATATCCAGGTCCTCTGGCAGAAAAACATTAAAGAGCCAACACCATATTTAACCATGGGCATGAGGTACTTTTCCATATGGCTACCTCTCTGTGTGTGCCAAAACCAACTCTGGTGTTTATTGGCAAAAAGCTCTATTTTGGTTTCATCTGACCATAGAACCTGATCCCAAGTTCCAATAGTTTTTTTTTTTTATAGCTGCTTCCCATTTTGGGAAGTTAAACAACCTTTCGCCGCACATCACAGCTATATTCTTTAGTTCGCACTTACTATGCCAGCGACCAGAATTCGAGCCTCAGCTCAACAAACTATTTTTTTAAATGAGTGGGGTTTTTTTTCACTGTAGAAATTTCATTGATGTAACATTGAATGAATTCCACGTGAAAAAAGTGACTGTTGGCCCAGGTGATTCAGGTGATGGACTATTAGCAAGTTATTTCATTCATTCTTATAATTCCAACAATTATTGTTTTTTTCTTCTTCACTATTATCTGTCCTTTTATTTTAAGGATCTAATAAATTGCACATATAAAATTATTTACAAGTGTCTTGTTTGTGATTTTTAGGTTATTCGTCATTTTGTACAGCTTCTAACCATCAAATCAAAACAGACTTGTGATTTGATGACATAATGCTTATTTATTCAGAAACAGAAGTAACTAAATATAAAAATGCTACTTTTAATTTTAACTATGACATAGTGCTTTCAGTTGATGGACACCCCATTTATATTTTTGATTAGCTGCAAAGATATTCAAGACAACTATATTATATATTTTTTAATTTAATATATAAAACTGTTTCATTCACAGGTGTCATGTTTGTGACTTTTATTCGTTATGGAAAATATTTAGATCAAACAATGTAAAGAAATAGGTGCATTTTTATAGCCTATCATTTAATTTTCCAGTTTAACTTTTGTTTAACTGTAGATCAAAAAATAAAGGAATGCTTTATAACATTATTTTACAATGACACAAGTCACTGCCTATTCCAAATGCAGTTTGACATTTTCCATCTCCAGAACACTGAACAAATATTGTTCATGCTAGGGAAAAAATATGTTACTATATTGTTTGCAATTTTATAATAGGTCTTATTGAGCAACTGATAATTTCTTACTGACATATTTCACTGTCCCACCAGTTACAATCGTGACTAAGAATTTTTTTTTTAAGTTAGTGAAAATACCACCAAATTTTAAAAACTTTTATTAGAAAAGTTTGTTTAATTGGGCAATACAGGGAGTAAAATGCATATACTCACTTACTGTAGTTTCAGTAACTTTGGATTCACATGCAAATGTACTGGGTGATTAATAACCAATTATCACATTTAAGTAATCTTATCTCAGGAGCAGAAACATAAAACTTGGAGTCATATAAATTCTATCCAGGTCAAGTTATTTGTACGTATTTGCAGTCTATGATATCGAAGTGGAGGCAAAAGCATTTTACTCAAAGAGAAGCACTGCTGAGAGGTGATAATAGTTGGGGGAAAGGGGGGATTCATCCTCTTCAAAAACACAAAGAATTTCTTTGTTGCTGAATCCAATCTTACAGAAGCCCTAAGCGGCCATGCATTATTATTTTCTCTTTGCCTTTATCCTTCCTGCAGCGAGTGTCCTGCAACTTGTACACATGGTATAATTTTTGGGTATAAAATTAGTATATTAGAGAAGCAGAGTCTCTCAGAAGTAAAGATGGGCAGAGGTTCACCAAACTTTTTTGAGACGTATTACAGCCATCAAATTCAAAATTACCTTATTTTTCACTTAAAATTGTACATTTCCTCAATTTAAACATTTGATATGTTATCTACATTTTATTGTGAATAAAATGTGGGTTTATGAGATTTGCAAATCATTGCATTCTATTTATATTTACATTTTACACATCTTTTATATGGTGATGCTGATGGTTGTTGTGTCTTTCTCATTTTTTATTTTTAGCTGGAAACACCCACAGATGCCTTTGCTTTCAGCAGAGGGAAAGTTTGAAATTATGGCTGGCCCTAAGCCATGCATGGGGTTTAGTCATGTAAAAAATCAGGTTGCTGGTGCTGCCATCCTTATGGAGGTCTACAGATAGAGTCTCTGGACCTTCTGTCAGTCTCTTGTTTTGTAAACTTTTCGTGCAGTTTCACTTGAAAAATATTTTGGATAGTTCAGTGGAATGGCCTCCACACTTTGGGTTTATGTGGGCCTAGGGTCACACCTCCAACATGTAGGTTGGCTGGTCAGGTAGAGCTGAACCCTGGTAGAACAACTGTTCAGTCGGGATAAATATGTGGTGGAAAGTAAAAGTAATAATATTAATAATTACTTGAGTAAGAGTAATAAAGTATAATATGAGAAGATTACTCAAGTTACTAATTACAAATCAAGGGAAAATAATGAATTTTAGACTACATGGAGAACTCTCTATGTGTGTGTGTGTGTGTGTGTGTGTGTGTGTGTCCTGACATGCTCACTTAGTCCTCCTCTCCAGGACGCTAAAAACTTGAGCGGTTGTTGTGTCAGACCACTGCAGCGTATCGCGAGGCTCGTGACCTCATTATATGTCATTCAAAAGAATTATTAAAACTACAGACATTAATAATTAACAGTAACGGAGGAATGGCACCGAATGTAGAGAGGTAAAAGTACATTTCTGTGATTAAAAATGAACTTGAATAAGAGTATAAGTATGGCCAGTTATCAATTTTTTTTTTTAAAGTTACTGAAGTAAATGTAACAAAGTAAATGTAGCGTGTTACTACCCATCTCTGAGTACCTGTGATAGTCAGAATGTGTAAATCACCTTGTGAATATGCTGTTTCTGTTACAACACATTTGATAAATGTTGCCACATATTTAAATTAATACATAAAATCTTTGAATATTTGATTTAATTTTGATCGATTCACACAGTACAGTACAATATAACTCAATTCAATGATGTGGAACTGAGGTACGAATTAAGTAAATTCAATGAGCTTTTTTTCAGTGTGTGGACTTCTGTGTTCACTTTAAACCAATTCTTAAATCACTTTTAATCTAAGAAAAGAACAAAAGTTCCATTGGCTATAAAGGAGAAGATGGAATACTTTCAACGTTACCTTGAGGAACTTTCTACAGTGAAAAAAAAAACCTGCTCATTTTAAAAAACTTTAAACTGAGCTGGGACTTGAACCCTGGCTGCTGGCTTACTAAACCTGCATGCTACCCAAATAAACCTACCCCCCATACATTAATACAGTTATCTATAGTACGGGACTCGACCACGCTCACTCCTGTAACTAGAAACTTGTTTAAATTAGGTTTATCGTACGTTTTGATGAGAAACGCAATATTTTTATGTAAACCCTACGTAATATTTTTTCTTAAATCTAACAGACCACACATTATATTTTTTTCAGGCTCGACAACCTTTAATGTGCTCTGCTACTTGTTGCAAAATGGTTCTGAGAGAGGTTCACAGATCCGCGGGCCAAGCACTGTTATGAAACGGGAGGTGAGGCAGAAGCAGGTGCAGATCAACGTCTTTATTTTCACACAGCAGACAAAACACAGGAAACGCGGTCTATACTGGACAAGATTAACGAGGTTAAACATAGAACCAAAGTTGAGGCAAGGAACGAGAGTTGGACACGAAAATAAGACTGCTTAGTATGCGTAACGTATTCACCATTACATCCAGTGGATCAAATAATACTGCGCGAAGTACAACATAACATGAGGGCTTTAAATAACAAACACAATCAAACTAAAACACAGACAGCTGGGGTAAATCAAGTCACACCCTCGAACATCAACCAATGCTTAAACAGGAGGAGAACCAAGACCAAAACAAAGGCACGTGTCCATATGCAACAGATCAGTCTTGTGCACACGTGCGCTCTACAGCCGCGCCGCAGTGCCATCTGCCAGCGAGGGCGTAACAAGCACAAGCAGATCATGGGCTTCAGTACAAGAAACAGCACAGTTTGGTTGGTAAAATAATATCTGTGTATACAGTATATGTCTAGGCAGAACTACTGTATCTACTATATGTTTATTCAAATGAAACATGACCTGCCCCTTACTGGTCCTGTATTACCTATGCCCGCAGCACACACGTGATTCCACGTGATACTGCATGAAATCGTAGGATCCCGTTTCCTTCGACGCGCATTTTTAATTGAAACATCTGTATGTTGTATTTCATTTGAAGATCTAAAACTATTTAGTATGAGATATACACAAAAACAGAAGAAATCAAGATGGGGTCAAATACTACACACACACACACACACACACACACACACACACAGACCCATCAGCCATAACATTAAAACCACTGAGAGGTGAAGTCAATAATGTTGATTATCTCAATACAGTGGTACTTGTCAAGGGGTAGGATATATTAGGCAGCAAGTTCTCGAAGTTGATGCATTGGAAGGAGGATAAATGGGCAAGTGTAAGGATCTGAGCGACTTTGACAAGAGCCAAATTGTGATGACTAGATGACTGGGTCAGAGCATCTCCAAAACGGCAGGTCTTGTGGGGTGTTCCCATTATGCAGTGGTTAGTACCTACCAGAAGTGGTCCAAGGAAGGACAACCGGTGAACTGGCAACAGGGTCATGGGTGCCCAAAGCTCATTGATGTGCATGGGGAGCAAAGGCTAGCTGAGCTACTGTAGCACAAATTGCAGAAAAAGGTAATGCTGGCTATGATAGAAAGGTGTCAAAACACAGTGCATCACAGCCTTCTAGCTGTGACCAGTCAGAGTGCTCATGCTGATCCCTGTCCACCACCGAAAATGTCTACAATGGGCACATGAGCATCAAAACTGGACCATGGAGCAATGGAAAAAGATGGCCTGGTCTGATGAATCACATTTCTTTTACATCGGTTGCATGTGAGTCATTTATCTGGGGAACAAATGTCACCAGGATGCACTAGAAAGAAGGCAAGCTGGCAGAGGCAGTGTGATCCTCTGGTCAGTGTTTTGCTGGGAAACCTTGTGAACTGGCATTCATGTGGATGTTAATTTCACACATACCACCTACCTAAACCTTGTTGCAGACCAAGTACACCCCTTCATGGCAACGGAATACCCTAATGGCAGTGGCCTCTTTCAGCATGTGCCCTGCCACACAAAATGATTTGCGGAACATGACAAAGAGTTCAATGTGTTGACTTGACCTCCAAATTCCCCAGATGGGTCAGTTTTGGTGGCACAAGGAGGACCTACACAATATTAGACAGGAGGTTTTAATGTTATGGCTGATCGGTGTCCATCTTTCTATCTATCTATCTATCTATCTCTCTCTCTCTCTCTCTGATATATTATATATATATATATATATATATATATATATATATATATATATATATATGTTGGAAGAGTCAACATTTTTTCAGTAAATATATTTGAGGCTATTCGCATTAAATAAATTCACAACATTAAAGTCCACAAATAAATTTATGTGTAATAAAATGGAAAAAAGTATTGAAGACGCTAAGAAAAAGCAGTTCTCAAAGGCAAGGTAAGGTACCCGCTGAAATCTGTAAATAGTTAGAAAGTAATTATACATCCTATCTGTGCAATTTAATATCAGCTGGGTTAGTAAATTAATGGTCAATAAAAAAAGCTTTTCGTTACCAAGCTGTCACACATGAAACATCTCATGATGGGTAAAAACAAAGACCTCTCCCAAGACCTTCACAACCTTATTGTTGCAAAACATATTGATGGAATCAGATACAGACATACTTCAAAACTTCTGAATCCTACAGTAAGCACCATTGGGGCCATTATCCGCAAGTGGAAGTACCATCACTCCATCATCCACCGGCCACGCACAGGAGCTCCTCGCAAGATTTCTGACCATGGAGTCAGAAGAATAGTCAGGAGTGTAGCCCAAGAGCCAAGGACCACTCGGAAAGAGCTCCAGAAACACTTGGAGGGAGCAGGTGCCACTGTCATAGAGAAAACAATAAGCAATGCACTCCACTGCTCACGCTCACTCCGCAAGACTCCATTACTAAAGAAATGGCATGTTGAAGCTTGTTTCAAGTGTACTACAACTCATTTGGATAAGCATATGATATACTGGGAGAGTGTAGTCTGGTCAGACGAGAGTAAAATTGAACTTTTTGGCTGTCATACTACACACCATGTTTGGAGAAGAAATGGCACTGCACATCACCCTAAAAACACTGTACCAATAGTGAAATTTGAACGTGGAAGCATCATGATGTGCGGCTTTTTTTCATTGCATGGTACTGGCAGACTTCATATAATTGAAGGAACGATGAATGGAGTCCTTTACCGGGAGATTCTTGAGAAGAATCTGCTGCCATCCACCTGATGAAGATGAGACGTGGGTGGACCTTCCAGCAGGACAACGATCCAAAGCATACAGCAAAGGAAAAATTCAATTGGTTTCAGAGAAAAAAAAATAAAGGTGTTAAAATGGCCCAGTCAATCACTCTGACTTGAATCCAATTGAACAAGATTTATAAACAATATGTTTAGAAGAACGGGCCAAAATCACACCTGAATACTGCGGCCGAATAGTTTCTTCATACAGGAAGTGTCTTGAAGCTGTCATAACAAATAAACGCTTCTCCTCTAAGTATTAAATAAATTTCATTTAGCGTGCTCAATACTTTTTTACTGTGTCATTCTGTTTGATTACACATAACTTTATTTATGGACTTTAATGTTGTGAGTTCTTTATATTTCCAGATTTCTTGAGTGAATACCGATGTCTGGTGAAAATTTCATGTGAGCAGCCTCATGGGAAATATATTTACTGAAAAAAATGTTGACGCGTCCAATACTTATTTCCCCCACTGTGTATATATATATATATATATATATATATATATATATATATATATATATATATATATATATATATACACACACACACACACACACACCTACAGTGCTGCAGTACTGTCCAGGGCAGTAATACTGGCTGAAAGAAACACACTCTTGCTAAAACTATTTTTACAGCTTTTCAGAAGAGTACTGAAAGGAAACATATCAGAAGACAGAAAAGAGCTGATGAGAGCAGCTGCCTCATCTTGAAACTTGCAGTTAAGCCAAGTACTCATTTCCTCCAAAATTAACTCAAGCACTGCTCAATGAGTCAGCAACAATGGTCACTCCGGTGTGTGGGTGTTATGGCACATCCATTTCCTGAGCACTTCAGCACAGTAGAATGGCACAACACATTAGGTTGCTTCTCATGAATTCAGATCTCTTCCACCAAGGCATTTAAAATGGTTATGAGTGATGAAGAAAAAATTCTAAATGAAGTATTACTCTTTGATTTCACTCACCTGGCAATGACAAACAGAACACAGCTAACGCCCAGGTAGGCCAGCAGGATGTAGACCCAGATATCGGGGGTCATGGGCTTGAGGAAGGAGAAGAACCCGGTGTTGGTACTGTTTGGCCGGCGGTACAAGATGCTGATCCCTGTGTTCAGGAATGGCTTGGAGAAATCAATCACCTTCTCCCTTACAAAGGTGATGGTAAGGGGAGCTACAGCCAAATCTGCTCTCTAAGCATAAGGGGGGAAAAGACAAAAAAGTTCTGTACAAAATTCACTACATTGTAGTTAACTAAAGGTTGTTAAACATTACATTTGTTTTCCCTTTAAAACGTGTTTAAATACCCCTATAATTTATTCATTTCATATAAATGATTATGTAACCCAGTTTAAACATAACAATGAAAACATTAACAATGGTGTCTAAACCTTGGTCACCCACAGTGCCCTCCACTGATATTGGCACCCTTGGTAAATATGAGCAAAGACGTCTGTGAAAAAATTGTCTTTATTGTTTAACCTTTTGATCTTTTGTTTTAAAAAAATGACAAAAATACTCTGCTCTCATGGATATCAAACAATTGCAAACAAAAGACAGGTTTACCTAAAAACAAATATCTTTGATAAATATAGGTGTGCAAAAATTATTGCTACCCCTATGAATTGATATGAGAAAATACATTTGAAGTATATTCCCATTGTTTTTTTTTTTTTTTTTTTTTTTTTTTACATTTTTAGCACATCTGGGTGACTAGGAACAAGAAAGTGTTCAACCATGACTTCCTGTCCCACAGAGGTATAAATATGAGGTAACACATAGGCCAAATTCCCTTAGTCATTCATAACAATTGGTAAGCTATATCAGTGGTTTTCAAAGTGGGGGCCGCCAGGGGGCCTCAACAATTTGGTGTGAAAAATAAATTCTCACTCTCAGACAACCACACACACACAATCAATTCCTAATGTAATGTAAAGATGTAAGATGTAATTATTAATTAAAAAAGGGGGATATATTCAGAAGTCTGTATTTGTAATGAGTTTTAAAGCCATCTTGCAAAAGGGGAGCCTCGGTCAAATGTTAATGCCATTTGGGGGGCCTTGCCCTGGAAAAGTTTGGGAACCCCTGAGCTATATTGTCTCAACGCACTGTGAAGAGAATGGTTCGAGTGGCCAAAAAATCTCAAAGGATCACAGCTGGAGAATTGTAGAAGTTAATTGCGTCTTGGGGTCAGAAAGTCTCCAAAACTACAATCCGAAGCTACCTACATCACCACAAGTTGTTTGGAAGGGTTTCAAGAAAAAAAGCCTTTACTCTCATCCAAAAAACAAACTCAAGCATCTTGTTTGCCAGACACTACTGGAACTTCAAATGGGATCAGGTTCTATGGTCAGATGAAACCAAAATAGAGCTTTTTGGCAATAAACACCAGAGGTGGCTTTGGCACACACAGAGAGGTAGCCATATGGAAAAGTACCTTATGCCCACTGTTAAATATGGTGGTGGCTCTTCTGGGACTTTTTCTACCAGAGGACCTGGACATTTTGTTAGGATACATGGAATCATGGACTCTATCAAATATAAACAGATTTAATTAAAATCTAATAAATTAAAACCTGACCACCTCTGCCAGAAAGCTTAAAATGGGCCACAAAATCAAGGTCCTGCCATGGCCATCCCAGTGCCCTGACTTGAAGCCCATAGAAAACCTCTGGGGTGGACTGCAGAGGAGAGTCCACTCGCGTGGACCATGACATTTGAAGGATTGGGATTCTGTATGGAGGTATGGTCTCAGATCCCTTGCCATGTATTCTCCAACCTCATGAGGCATTATAGGAGAACACTCAGAGCTGTTTTCTTGGCAAAGGGAGGTAAGACAAAGTATTGACTAAAAGGGTGCCAGAAATTGTTGCACACCTATATTTAACAAAGATATTTTTTTTTGGATAAACCCGTGTTTTGCTTGCAATTGTTTGAAATCCATGAGAGGAGAGTATTTTTTGTGAATTTCTTAACAAAATATCAAAAGGTTAAACAACAAAGACAATTTTTTCATAGCCTTCTTTGCTCATATTTACCAAGGGTGCCAATATTAGTGGAGGGCACTGTATGAAGTTGTGTAGATGTGTGCTTTCCCATAGAGTTTGGATAATATATTATTTTAAATGGTTAAATCCTAACGATATCATTATTATTATTGTGCTTCCTACATAATTAAACAGTGATGTATGCAATATCTGAGTTGAATAAACAAAAGACTGTGTATGCCACACCAGTCTTCAACAAAGCATCAGCAAATCTGTCCCCAAAGGCTATCACAATCAGGTTTGCCAAGGTGATTCAACTGTTGACTTGAATGGCCTAGTTTCCTCACACCAACTATTGCTTTTTCTTGCCCTGTCTATAAATTGCAGGCGCAGGGAACCGTTCAGAGTCACGTGTCTGGCTGCATATTTAGAAGGTCACCATTTACATCGCCTCGCCCTGCTTCCCTCTCTCCTGGGTTGGACAGGAGGTTAATGAAACCAGCTGCTTGGTTCACGCATGGCTGCTTGCTTTCCCCCAACATGATGGAATCACAAAAGAGTTCAGACCTCCTCCTACTACAGCATGAAGGAAGTAGTGCGAGACTTGCTTGTACAAAATATTGCATTAGAAACATTTGAAAATGAACCATTTTCATTACAGGGGACACTTTTTCCCATTACAGAAGTACTGCAATACCCCTGTTTCTCCATCTTGCCTCTATTTGACATTTCAATTCACTGCAATGGCCTCTTGTGGAGCCTGGAATGTATTTGCTGTCATTGTGTTATTTCACTTCCCCAGTTCCTCTAGGTTTTGGTTTTGTCCTTTTGAAGTATGAATGCTGGCTGGCAGAGAAAATAGCATAACATTGCATGCAGTAGTCTGGATTAGCAAAACTTGTTTTTACCACAATGGTAGCTAAATACCTGCCAACAATCTGGAAAGAGTGACAGAGTGAAAGGAGTGTGGGAGAAAATAAGGGGGGAAGGACAAGTAGAGAAAATGTCAGTCAAATGGTGAACCTAGTGAGAACTCATTCACTATTTACATAAAGTACACACTGATTTCCATCTTTAGTTTGGCTTACCATGGCTATCCAACCAAACCTGCTGTTTATGCAGCTGACCAGCCTGCAGGCCTGCTTGGTTGTCACTAGTGACACCACATACACTGGTATGGTCAAACCAGCATCATCTCCTCCAACAGTGTCCCACTGAGAATCACATCAGTGAGTGTAATTTGCACTGAAAGCACAACATTATTAGCTATATTGCACCTGCTGCAGACTGATCCTTGCATCCAGTGGAGGGTAATGTCAATATTATCACTAATAATCCATAGAAATACAGTTCTCCATTGTCTTTAACGTACCAATTTGACTAGAAAGTAAGTGCAGTGTGAGTCTAAATAAGAATCTAAATAAAGTGACTTTCACTGAATATTATTCAAGAGGATAATCCAGACAATATCTAAACAAGGTGACTTTTCATTAAATGATATTCAAAAGGGGAATCAAAACACTATCTAAAGACTTGCCCAAAGAAATCCTGCTGGTTTGTAACCTGCCAGTGCAAAGGTTAATTTCCAAGACTAATACAATCATTCTGCACCAGGAAAAGAAAAGTTCAAAGAAATTATTGAAAGCCCAATATTGCCATGCCATTTATGTGCACGATGAGTGTATGTAAACTTCCGATAGCAACTGTATTGTAACTATGGATGTCATGATACGAAAAATTGTGGCGTTAAAAAATTAGCAACGTTAACAAATAACTGGTTATCGCAAACATTACATGGAGCATAACGTTAGCTGGTTTCATGGCCACAATGCCAGCTGCCTCAAACAAGCATAATATAGGGCCTGTCTTTCAGCTGCTTTGCCAAATTCGAGGTGTTTCCTCGCTTTGTTTGAAATGAACGATAGCATCGGTTGCACACCAGCTTCAGAGCATCAATTATATGTTTGTTGTCATTCGCCTCGAATGCGAAGTATTTCCATATTTGACTCTTACCACCTTTCCGTTCAATGAGTCGGGGTAGAGCTAAACTTGTCGCCATCTTCTGCAGTTTTTCCTGTGTTCTTGTAGGCATTCTTCTTCTTCTTTACCACTTGTGGACCGACTAAAACACTTACGCGTATTTGCTGCCCCCATCAGTTCCAGAAGAACTGCAACCCCGGTACCTTCATTACCAGTAGTACCCACGGTACTGCAGAAAAACAAGTACCGTCATGTTTTGAGAATGTTGGTACCGACTTGGTACCGAAGTATCGGTTCTCGTGACATCCCTAATTGTAACGAAATCATACTTTAACAAGGACTGGTGTGTTACTTAGCACCTTGCACACCATGCCCTTTGTCCTACATGGTACAAAAGCCTTTTCACACTACACTAAGCTCTGTTTTTTTTTTGTCCGACATTCTTAAACAACTCTGTTTTGGCTTTGGTCCTTGCCATTGGTTTATTTCACATTGTGTTTACCTGTTCTCCTTTGGCACCCTGATTAGCACAGTATGTATGTTTATTAGGGCTGCAACTAACGATTATTTTCATAATTGATTAGTTGGCCGATTATTTTTTCAATTGATCGATTAATCGGATGGGGGCGTGGCAAGCTTTCCGTAACGTTTTTTTTTGTTTATTTAAAATAAAATCCACAAACTGAGTGTTACAAATATAAAGTTCAGACTAAAACTTTACACAACTGTTTGTCCAAAACAGAAAAGAACCCAATACACACACACACACACACACACACACACACACACACACACCAGAATATATATATTATTAATGTAGGACTGTAGTTTAACTGGGTGCTTTTTGTGCATCCATAAACATAATGCATAAATACTATAAAATAAACTAATATATACATATATATATATATATATATATGTGTGTGTGTGTGTGTGTGTGTGTATGTATGTATATATATATACAATTAAACTACAGTCTTAAATTAATAATAAAAACTCACTTTTTATAACTCACTTTAACAGAAGCCTTGTGGTTTCTGTTAATGAACCCATGCCTTAGAGGACTTGCCGGGTACACACTTTCTTCCTCAGTCACGTGACGATTTCGCCTTCGTCTGATGGTGACTGAGGTCATGTTGGGAATAAAAGGTAACCCTGACAGAAAGTAAACTGAAGAAAGTCATTATCGGTGACTCTGGGTGTTTGCTAATGCTAGCGTGCATATGACGTCATGCGCCATCGTGGCTTATACTTCCGGATATTAAAAAAAAACCTGCTAGTGTTATATTTGAGATATTACCTTTCTAAAATACACACACTAGACGGTAGTGTAGAGTGCATAGTGTAAGTGTACAGTAGTTCATTTGGGACACAACTTTAGTATTTACTCTCCGGAGCGTGTTTTCAGAACAGAAGTAATGTAATGAGTAAACATGCCGCGTGCAGACCAAATAATCGATAATGAGATTCGTTGATAATGATTTTCATAATGGATTATTATCGATTTTATCGATTAGTTGTTGCAGCTCTACTGTTTATACTGTTTTTGTTGCAAAGTCTCATACAGTTTTCCTGTGTGTTCATGAGCCTTATTTTCCTTTTACATATTTCCAGTTTTCCAAATTGTGTCTGCCTTTTTTGTTGTTATTATTATGGATTACCACAGTTTAATGTTGTCTGCATGTGTATTGACTGCTGCATCTTATTATAATCATGATATTGGATAAACTTAAATAAAGAAGCCAAAGAGTTTCTAGGAAAAATGACACATCCTCTGTAAAACATGGTATATAGTCTGTGCATTTGCTTTTTGTGTGTGGCATTTTTGGTCACCCTCAAGTTGGTTCACTGTGTGACAGGATGTGGTGACCTATAAAGTAGAGAAAAGAGGTCTGACTTACATTAATGAACCTATAAGAGTGTGATATGGTTAAATAAATTTGCTGGGCTAAGGGTGCTTTGTAATTCACTAATGAAACTATGATTTATGTGAGCTTGTAGAATGCCAGTTTGAATGCATGGCCCCATGCCTTACTGCCACTTTATTATCAAGTAGAAACAACAGACTAAACAGTTTTCTTGTTGTCTTCATTAAAGATACACATCCTTGCATGCAAGTCACTAATGAGCATAGCATGCACTTAGTAAGCACAGAACAAAAAATAATGAAAAGTGTCACTCGAATGTACTTGATGAATATAAATTGAGCTGATGAATATAACTGACAGACCCCATTAATAATGCTCCTCTTCTTTCGCATGTGTGTCATGACCAAGGACCCTCAAACTACACAGTGCTGCTTCAAAAATGAGAAGTATGTGCATTTGTATGGCCAAAGAAGCAAGTGGTCTATTGATGGTTAGTTTAATGATGCTTATAACTCTATGGAGAGCCCTTCTCAATCCATTACCAATCAAGCAACTAATGAAAATTATGAAAAGCTACTCCAACATTATTGGTCATAAACACTGCCCAAAATCTACCTGCGACATTCAGGTGAAGCCAGCAAAAAATAATGCCCACCATACTTTCGCCTTCAGTGTTACTTTGATTTAACTGACATGAGAACAGTCTATCTACGTCCTGAGGCAACTTGAGGTCAATTTCCTTAGTTTGGAAATGATTCTGATCAGCTTATCTATGTAGACAGCTGTGAGAAAGGCATTCAGCCATGAAATAGAGCACATAAAAATACACATGGCACATTCGATACCTCACAAGCCTACTGATAATGACTAAGAATACCAGAACCAAACGCATGGCTAGAATTATGAAGATGAAACAATTTTAGGCAATGGCTGATGGATGGATATGTTCAGAAAATTGGTGCAAAAGAAATATCTAGCACATTTATTTTTCTTATGAAACAGATGTTACAAAGCACATGAATAAACAAGTAACTGCTGTCACTAGTTTTAAGCTGCATTTGAAATTTAAACTAATTCTAGTGCTAAATATATCTCATTAAAACCATAAGCATGTTGTCAAGACCTCAACTTATGGTATGGTTATGTTAATATCTTCAGCACCTGCCCATTCTGTATCTTAATTTCTGATTAGATGGCACTTTACTTCCTTTATATTCATGCTGAAGTCTAAATAATGGCCTGTAGTGGACACGGACACAGACACGGACACGGACACGGACACACACACACACACACACACACACCTCTACCTTTGTCTGCACCAGCAATAATGTCTTTGTTCCCTCAAGGTGACTGTTATCAGACCGGATCTGGCCAAAGCGCATGGGATGATTAAGTGCTGCAGCAGTAGCTCACCTCTCTCAGCCCTTCCAACACCCTGCCGTTGACTCCCACCTTATGACTTTGTCTAGTAAATGCCTCTTAAGCTATTATAACTCTCCTGTGTAAATCTGGGAAGGTGAGGAGAAGGGTGCCACTTCGAGAGCACAAATGCCAAAACAGTAGTACCTGTACCTAGTACTGTCTCCAAATTAAATTAAATAAATAAATAAGGGCGGCAGGGTGTGGTCATGGCTAACATCGACAATCTTAAGTGTCTTGAACATCTGGCTTATAGAGCAGTGCCTGGTCAGGCTGCACTTGCTGCTATATTATTTGCTGATATACTGTACTACCAAGGTGTATGCATTCCCTATACAGTAGGACATGCATTTGTTAAAAATTTGTTAATTTTTATTATAACCAGAGCATGGCTGAATTCTCGAATCAGAAGGCCTGCATTAATTTTCGCATGGGTCCTATTTTCGTACAGTAGTTCTGACTGTAACATAAATGATATAAACCTATCAATGCTCTACTTCTAATGTCTTATCATTCCTATACTAATAGCTCATCAGGGTTGGGAGGGTTACTTTTAAAATGTATTCCATTACAGTTACACATTACTTCATAAAAAATTTAATCAGTAACGTAATCCAAGTACCAAATGAAAGTAATGTAATCTGATTATTTTTGGATTACTTCAAGGTCACATGTGTAAATAAAGTCAAGAGCAAAGCAATATGAACTAAAATACTTTTATTTAGAGCTTATTTAAAGCATAAAACATGTTCAATATTTGGATTTGTTTTATTTAAATAAATAAATAAAAGATCACTGTCCCTGATGCAGGTAGCATTACATCACAAAAACTAGGGTGGCCATATTCTGGTTTTCCAAAAAGAGTACACCTTTATGTGTGTGTGTGTGTGTGTGTGTTTGTGTGTTTGTGTCTTAATTGCATTCAAACAGTGTTACTATGAATGAAGACTTCAATACACTGAAAAAGCACACTATTAGCATCACATAAATATATATAAATAAAATTGGTTTCACTCTGCCCATGTTTCACATTTTTTCCTACATTCTTTTGAAAGTCCATGGAATAAAATAAAATATCAGATGCCACGAGTGTACCTTCTGTCATCATTTACACATTTAAATGGCCATGTAGTAAGACGCAATGTGATAATATGAAATAAAAAAATGATTACCTTATATCATCCTTATATCATAATGAAACTAAAGCCAAATCCCAGAAATTTTCTCAAATTTAGAAATCCCGGCTGGGCGCTTTTTTAAGGTCCGAAAAACTGGACATGTCCGCAAAAAAAAGGGCATATGGTCACCCTAACAAAAGCATTTCAGAGAACAATTTTTGAATTTTTGTTAATTTTTACCGAATTAATTCTGTGCAAAATTTATTGTACATGCACCAGGAGGTTACTCATATGAGCCATGACTGGCAAGAGAGAACCAGAGCTATAATCAAGTAGCTATCTATATTGTGTTATGTCAAAAGATTAATTTTTTGGTTTTAAATGAAAAAATTGTCATCCTGATAGCATTCTCATTTTTTACCAAATGTACCTTTTTTATATTACTTTGTTTTTTTTAACGTAACTGTAATGGATTACAGTTGCCATTTTTTTTGTATCCTGATTATGTAATGCAGTTACATGTATTCCGTTACTCCCCAAGCCTCTAGCTCATTTACGTATCTATAACTGAATCTATAACATGTTAATGATGATGATAATGAGTCTTTATTGATCACATATACATTAAAGCACAGTGAAATTCTATTCTTTGCATAACCCAGCATGTCAGGAAGCTGGGGTCCGAGCGCAGGGTCAGCCATGATACAGTGCCCCTGGAGCAGAGAGGGTTAAGGGCCTTGCTCAAGGGCCCAACAGTGGCAGCTTGGCAGTGCTGGGGCTTGAACCCTTGATCTTCCGATCAGTAGCCCAGAGCCTTAACCGCCTCCACTGCCCCTCATTTTAACATCTAAAACAAAAATATTAACAAGAACTAAACTTAACTTTTAACTAAACTTAATGTTTAAATGGAATGATAAATATAACATTAACATTAAATATAAAATATAAACTAGAGCTTTATCGGTAACTATAGAAAAAATGTTTGGTATAACGCTCGATAAAATGTAAACAGACATGGGACAGCCGTCCCTTGATCATAAAAGAATGTGCTACGAGTGACAAGCAAACAGCCAATAACAAATTGCATATCTGTGGGGTTCAGTTGCGTTATAGCTATGTGACATCAGAACATATGAACACGTGAAAATGAGTTCAGTGCCTGCTGAGGAGATTGTGAATAAAAAAGGACATGTGAGCTCAGCAGTGGGGCAGATTTTTTGCTTTATTTTTGTCTGATCAACATCAGAACACCGCTGTTTAAGCTTTGCAAAAAAACCTGCCCTGGCCAAGTACGGAGAAAAAAGCTGCGAGAGACTTGTAGTGCGCATACACAGTGCTCCACACATGTACGGTGCGTGTGACTCTGAGCAGCGGGCAAGGAAGAAAGTGACATTTTGCCGCTTTTTGTGTTTTCTGTGTTTTCTGGAAGTAAGTGTTAAAGTGGAAGTATTATGTGAGGCTAGGCTAACTATGCTAACAGGCTGAGCACAAACCAGAGCACCAGGAGTCACATTCTGTGCTTTAATGTGATGTTGAGCTCAAATTCACAGCACTCACAACCACAATATAAACAGACTGTTTGAACACAATGACTTTTTGAAGTATTGAGTGTTATCACCATACCAAGCATTTGTACCCTGTTCCTCATTTTGATTCATGGTCTTTGATCTTGTTTCTCATTCTCAATTCTTGCCTTGCCTCGTTCATGATTTTGAAGCTCATTAAGGATGGATGGGAATGTGACTAAAAATAGGTAATGTAACTGAAACTACTAAAAACACATTTTTGTTTTACATTTATGAAATTATTTTCAACATCTTTATTTAATTTAGCTTCTCTTGGGTTAACAAGTCTTAGACAAGATCCAGGTATATAATTTATTTTTGTTTGTTCGTTTGTGTTTTACAATTATTCATATTTCTTAGAACCACACAGTGGAGTTTATTTTCAGATTTGTGTAGTATGTGTAGTATTGCTCCACATTTCTTAAAGATTTTAAATGGTTAATGTGTTAGTAGCGTTGATAGAGTGAAAGTCAGCTTATACTTACATGCTCCATAAGTTCTCTTATGATGCCATTCCACTGGCCCTTGTCATCCTGGAAGCCATATTTCCCATCAGGCACTAAACGGATCTCATAAGCAAACCCCAGAATACCAGCCAGTTCCTTCAGCAGGTCAACGCAGAAGCCCTCGAAGCGGTCATTTCCAACAAGTGCCTTGTCAGACTTCTTAAGCATGACATATGGCTCCTCCTGTACAGGTACAAAACATCAAATGAAATGGTGAGGTCAGCTTTTTCTCTCACTGGTGAGCATACACTCGTAATTGAGAGAAAGTGATCACACCTAAATGCTCTAACAGGGAGCTACAAAATATTCAAAGCCAATATACATTTACATAATTCAGTTCCATATTTTACAGCTCTGTCAATTTAATACTGATTAGTATTTTTAGTTTCATGAGCTTTGTTTTTCGTTTTTTTTTTTTTTTTTTTAATTATGGCCCTAATCCACAATAAAGTATAACTTGTGTGTGCAATTTGATAAATTTTACATCCAATTTGTGGACATGTTGAGAGTGATTTACAAAACAAAAATAAAAAATCTAGACTTTGGTGTGAATTATGTTCATATGTATCAAGTAACTAATACTTGTTTTTAAACAATAGGCCAAATAATCAACACCTGTATTAATGTTCATGCTATCAGTGAGTAAAATGATGTCCACAATGACTAATATGAAACAACACTTTAATGAACATGGTTATTAACTGGCAAACATTCAGAAGTGAAGCGCAAGTTCTAGTATTTACACCTGGAGATGAGAGTTCAGTAAGTTATCAACATTTACAGCATGTTGTAATTAAATTTTTGTTCATTTATGTGGACTTATTTTTACTCATGGTTTGAATAAACATTAGTCGGTACAAGCATTTTGTTATCATTTCACCAGATATCAATTAATACATGTGCTAACTTACTTTGTTACTTTCCTAGCATGACTTATGGTTTATTAATACTAAAGTTTAATATTAATAATTGGTTTGTTAATGTTAACTAATGCAGTAAAAGTCAGTTAATGGAACCTTCAAAGTTATTCTTTTGAGAAATATTTTCATTTTAAGAGACACTGAAATACAATTTTGGGAAACTAAAATAAAAATAAAAAAAGTTTTATTTTTTGCCTTCAAATGGTGGACATGGGTTTACACAAAGGTAAGGTTAAGCAAATCACACTTTGGGCACTCAATTAAACTATTTGCATAAACACAATCATGTAAATGTATTTGCCTCTAACCACATATTTAAGAGGGCAAACAGGGTTTTTTTTATTATTATGTTTTTTCAATTCAAACTAGTTTCAAAAGTATAAAGCAAAATCCACTGTAAACAGTTACAGTACCCAAGTTCTGCCTACCCTCATACGCTTCCACAGATTGTTTCAGAACACACAAGGAGACTCATGTAGTTTATAGGCTGGGCCCTAAATCTTTATAGCTAAGTAATACTTCAGCAGAAGCTCATTATTTGGGTCATATAAATCCTTGATTAGGAACAGAATGCTGCAATGAAAACGAACATACTCATAATGTCATGAACAATATTACTGATGATCTTAGTAGGATGGTTTTAGTAAAATGACTATGTATGGAGAAATGACACAGTACAAGTTTTGTAAAGTGAGTAATTAATTTCTGTCAGGAATTAATGGTGATATCTATTCACTATTTGACTATTTTGATATGTGTTACCCTTTATGATTGCATAGTCCAGCAATTCAGAATGTCTTAGTAAGCTGAATGATTCATTTTCCTTAGTTTTTCTCTTGTCTTTGTCTACTGTGACCATAATCTAGCTTTCACAGCCTTTTTATACTTCAGCAGGAATGGGGAAAAATATCCAGATGTTCCTAGAGAACAACCATGGCTGTCACTGCATAAGAACAGTGAGAGATTTATATGTGATGTTGCTCAGGATGAATTTAGAAATCAACTATACTGCTGTTCTATCTCTCATCCAGTTGGTTTGATTTAAAAATATATATATTTGCCATTTGCATGCTTTTTATTTGCTGGGAAACTACCACTATGTTATTGGTGGTGCATATACTGTAATAGCAGATACTAGGCCTGAAGAATTGAATTCCAAAATACAGTACAAGTATGTTTTGCAAAATGCACCCATATATCCATCAGAAACAACCAAATCCCAAGGCAATAAACATATCTATTTGATTTATAAAAATACATTTTTTACATAAAATGATGAACAAAAATGAGTAAGATGCAAAATCAGTTAAAGCATTTTACATAATAAAACTGAAAAATTACGGATCAATATATATATATAACTGGATAGCTCATAGAATTCTAAACTGCCAGCAGTAGGTGAAGCCACTAGAAGTGCTCTGGCGGCCATTTTACAATTCCCTATTGACAGAGGGCGCCGACCACCAACGGACGAGAACTGTCAAGATGACCCGATGTGCTGCTTTATCTGCAAAACAATGTTCGCTAAATGATGTAGCAGAAGTGCCCACAGGTTGTAATTTATACAGACCATGTACCTATTAAGCACAAATGCATCATTATCCCCATATAGAGTGGGAATAATGATTTTATATATATATATATATATATATATATATATATATATATATATATATATACATATATATATACACATACAATGTATTACTACATACAGTGGTGCTGAAAGTTTGTGAACCCTTTAAACCCATATATTTCCTCATAAATATGACCTAAAACATCATCATATTTTCAAACAAGTTTAGTTTAGTTTATTTATTTATAAAGCACATTTAAAAACAACAGAAGTTGAAACCAAAGTGCTGTACCAGTAAATGGTCGGCACTTATATAGCGCATTTTCAACCTTAGCAGCACTTTACACTGGTTCTCATTCACCCATTCACACACACACACACACAAATGGTAGCAGAGCTGCCATGCAAGGCGCTAACTTGCCATGGGGGGCAACTTGGGGTTCAGTGTCTTACCCTAGGACACTTCGGCATGTGGAGTCATGTGGGCCGGGAATCGAACCGCCAACCCTACGATTAGTGGACAAACTGATCTACCACTTGAGCCACAGCCGCCCAGTAGTATAAAACAGATTTACAAACAAACATTTTATAGAACCAAATACCAATGGACAAAATAAATTCTACACCTTCAAAACGAATTCAAAGATAACGAATAGAAGTGGGTCTTCAGAGAAGATTTGAACATAGCAACAGAAGGGGAAGATCTAATATGCCAAGGGAGACTATTCCAGAGCCTAGGAGGAGCTACTGAGAAAGCCCGGTCACCTTTGGTTTTAAAACATGAACGAGGGACTGAAAGGAGTAGTTCACTGGATGATCGAAGGATCACATATGTACTGCGGAGCAAGTCCACGCAAAGCTTTAAAAACGAATAGCAACATTTTTAAATCAATGAGGAAACTGACTGGCAACCGGTGTAAAAAGGTGAGGACAGGAGTAATATGCTCACGTTTTCTGGTGCCAGTCAATAATCTAGCCACCCCATTTTGTACCATTTGCAAGCGATCTAGAGCAGTTTTAGGCTATCCAAAATAGAGGGAATTACAATAGTCTAACCTTGATGTTATAAATGCATAAATAACTGTTTCTTAAAGAGAAAATCGTTTTCTTGATTTTAGCAATAGAAAAAAAGCTACTTTTGACAACAGCACCGATCTGCTTATCAAAACACAATGTAGGATCTAGAATGACACCAAGGTTTTTGACACAATCATGCACATTGGTAGACAGAGTGCCAACTGATTGAAAATAGCATTAGTTGAGACTGGTAGGCCAAAAATTATTACTTTAGTTTTACAACTATTTATCACATGTTCACCTCACACCTCCAGGGTTGGGGGTTTGATTCCCACCGGGGCCCTGTGTGTGTGGAGTTTGCATGTTCTCCCCGTGCTGCGGGGGTTCCTCCGGGTACTCCGGTTTCCTCCCCCAGTCCAAAGACATGCATGGTAGGCTGATTGGCATGTCTGAAGTGTCCGTAGTGTATAAATGGGTGTATGAGTGTGTATGTGATTGTGCCCTGCGATGGATTGGCACCCTGTCCAGGGTGTACCCTGCCTTGTGCCCGATTCTCCCTGGGATAGGCTCCAGGTTCCCCGTGACCCTGAAAAGGATAAGCAGTATAGAAGATGGATGGATGGATAGAAATTCATGTCCATCCAGCATTTAATGTCATAAAGGCATTCAAACAGATTTGACAGAGAACAGCTATTATTCGAATTGACAGGAAAATAAAGCTGTGTGTCATCAGCATAACAGTGATATGATAAATTGTGTTTCTGAATGATGTGACCAAGTGGAAGCATATATAGAGCAAACAAAAGAGATCCCAAAATGAAACCCAGAGGAACACCATAAGAGATTTTTGCATGAGATGAGAAACAATTTCCTACATTAACAGAAAAAGTTCTCCCCTTAAGGTAAGAGGCAGACCACTTCAACACAGATCCTTGAAACCCACCCACATGATTAAGTCTCTTTAAAAGGATGCCATGATCTACTGTATCAAAGGCTGCACTTAAATCCAGCAGGATTAAAATACAGCAGGTACCATAGTCAAGAGAGAGTAAAATGTCATTGGTAAATTGTAACAAAGCAGATTCAGTACTATGTAGTTCTCTAAAACCAGACTGAAATGTATCAAAAATGCTACAAGTACTCACGTAAGAAGAGATCTGAGAATAAACTTTTTCCAAGACTTTTGAAATAAAAGATAGCTTGGAGATGGGTCTGTAATTATTCAGATCATGTTGGCCAATATGATGCCTTTTTAACAATGGCTGGACTACAGCATATTTAAACGCAAGTGGCACAACTCCATTTTCTATGAAGGTATTAATGATAGCAGTAACAACCAGACTTAAAACTAGAAAAGCCTCTTTAAAAATGTGTGAAGGCAAAACATCTAAAGAATGTGGACTTCATATTAGAAACAATATCAGAGAGTTGTGAAGATGATACAAGTTGAAACTGATGTAGAGTGCTCTGATACAACAGTGTTTCTAAGAGAACAGAACTGTAGAATGTTATGTTAGACATATGTTCTTAACTTTATGAATAAACTGATCTACAAATTCATCACACAGAACAGTATAAGTCTCCAAAGGGCCACTAAAAGTAGGATTTAAAAAGGCATTAACTGTGCTAAAGATTACATTTGGCCTTTGTGCATTTTGTGCAATTAAATCTGACATGCATTTGAACTGTGCTTCTTTAACAGAGCTCTGATACTGCCTAAGACACTCCCTAAGAATTTCATAAGATATCTGTAGTTTATCTTTTTTACATGTGCGCTCCACGTGCCTACACTCCTGTCTAAGGGCATGGGTGGACCCATTTAGCCAGGCCTGGACTGTATGCAGCCCCTTAGGTCTTTGTGACCTAAGGGGGGCAACTGAGGCAGCAAAGCAAGTACTGTTAAAAAGTCCAACCAATTCATCAGGATTGACACAAGAGGATAGAACTTTCAAGAATTTGGCAGGTGAGTAGATATATAGATATCATTGAAAAGCCTGGCAGTAGTGGGATTGTACTGTCTGGAACAACACAGTGGATGATAAGATTTGGACATGGGACATACAGCACAGATTCAAAAACAACTGGACAATGATCAGAAATAGCAGCATCACATATTTCAAGGTTTGCCACAGAAAAACCAAATAATAGCACAAATCCTTTCTGATGTGTAGGTCCAGAAATTAATTGAACAAGGTTAAAGTGTCCATAAGACATAAAAACTCTTTTACCAGAGGTTTCGACTGGCAACACACATGTACAGATGTGGCCATTGAGGGATCCTACAATTTCATGCGGTATCACACGGAATTACACGTAGGGCAGTCATGTTTCATTTGAATAAACACAGCTTGCTAGTGAATACAACAGTTCTGCCTAGACATATTCTGTATACAGCATATTCTTTGATCAACAAATGGTGCTGTTTCTTGTACTGAAGCCCATGATCTGCTTGTGCTTGGTCCACGGATCTGTGAACCTCCCTCAGAACCATTTTGCAACAAACAGCAAGAGCACATTAAACATTGTCCAGCCTGAAAAAAAAATGGAATGTGTGGTTGCTTAGACTTAAGAAAAAATATTATGCATGGTTTACATTAAAAATATTACGTATCTCATCAAAATGTTTCTCATTATGATAAACCTAATTTTTAAACAAATGTAATTTTTTTCTCAACAAGAGTGAGTGTGGTCGAGTCACGTAGTATAGCTAACTATAGTATTTAAATTAACATGGCTACAGAATGTTAGCTAGGATAGCACAGTGGTAACATGCAGTGTTTAGTATGCTAGCAAATGGAGTTTGAGCCTCAGCTCAGTTTGTTGTACAGTGGTCTGACACAACAACCACTCATGATTTTAGTTTCCTGGAGAGGGGGAAGAAGTAAGTGTGTTCTCCAGGTAGTCTGAAATTCAGGATTTTCCCTTGATTTTAATCAGATCCAAAGTAACTAGTAATTTGCTACTTGAGTAGTCTTCTCATCGTATATTTTACTACTCTTACTCAAGTAATTATTAATATTATTACTTTTACTTTCCATCACATATATATATCCCCACTGAACAGTTGTTCTACCAGGGTTCAGCTCTACCTGACCAGCCAACCTACATGTTGGAGGTGTGAAAAGGACGGTGTGAAAGCATCTTGGCCAAAACAAAAGCAGGACTTATCCACACCCTACCCCAAGTAGGTGCAAATGGCCCATAACCCTAGGCCCACACAAACTCAAAGTGTGGAGGCCATTCCACTGAACTACCAAAAGATATTTCAAATGAAACTGAACGAAAAGTTTACAAAACAAGAGACTGACAGAAAATCCAGAGACTCTATTTGCAGACCTCCATAAGGATGGCAGCACCAGCAACCAGATATTTTACATGAATAAACCCCATGCATGTCACAGGGCCATAATTTCAAACTTTCCCTCTGCTGAAAGAAAAGGCATCTGTGGGTGTTTCTAGCTAAAATAAAAAAATGAGGAAGACTCAACAACCCTCAGCACCAACATATACAACCCCAATTCCAAAAAAAAAATTGGGACATTGTCTAAAATGTAAATAAAAACGTTTAGGTTACGCATGTAACCCTGTTCCCTGAGAAGGGAACTAGACGTTGCGTTTAGCATAACACTCGCGCCTCTCGTGCGTGACTGGCATCTGAAGCTTGTGTAAAATCATGCCTATTTATAGGCCTGCCATGATCAGGTGACGTGGCAATTAAGCGCGTCGCGTGATATAAACATGGCACATGTGAACCGCCATCAGCCTCTATTATCTGAAGCGAAGACGCAATTCACAGGCCTGCCCTGGTATGATAAAGCTACGCAATGTCTCGTTCCCTTCTCAGGGAACAGGGTTACATGCGTAACCCAGACGTTCCCTTTCAAAGGGAACTTTGACATTGCGTTTAGCATAACACTATGGGAATGAGAATACCCACTCTGTCATACTGAGGGTACGACCTGTGCAAAAAGACCCAAGCCCGTGGGTCACTGCAAGACACTCAAGCCCGGGGTGGAATGAATATCCAGGCTGTAATAACGAATGAATATGTGTGGCGTAGACCACCCTGCAGCAGCAAACACATCCTGTAAGGATACCCCTTTGGACGGAGGCAACCGCCCTAGTGGAATGAGCCCTTATGCTCAGAGGCATACTGTGACCACGCACCCCATAAGCCATAGAGATTGCTTCCACTATCCAGTTAGAGATGCGCTGCTTTTGACCCAGCATCACCTCTACTGTTGCTGCCAAAGCAGACCAGCAGCTGCTCCGACTAACGCCACTAGCCAGAGAAGTGGATGTAAGTTCAGAGAGCCCTTACTGGACACAGCAGGTGCATTCTTTCTTGTTCCGGTGTGGGGATTGGAGGAGGGCAGAAAGCCTGCAACACCACAGGGTGGGCAGCTGATGTAGGCACCTTAGTAATATAATCCGGCATAGGATACAGGAAGGCCCTGGCTAAACCAGGGGCAAAGTCCAGGCAGGAAGGGGCAACAGAGAGAGCTTGTAGATCTCCTAATCACTTGATAGATGTCAGGGCCAGCAGAAGAGCTACCTTTAGAGTCAGAGGCTGACTCTAAGGGGTCAAATGGGGCCCCTGACAGACCTTCCAGGACCACAGAAAGGTACCAGGAAGGTATGCGCGGCCTGCAGATGGGCCTCAGCTGCCTGACACCACGCATAAACCTTGAAGTTAGAGGATGCTGACCCACAATGGCTCCATTGACAGGGGCGTGGCTGGCCGAAATGGCGGCCACGTAAACCCTTATTGTAGAAGGAGCCCACCCCGCTGAGAAACGTTCTTGTAAGAACTCCAGGACTGTAGCTATTGTGCAGTTCACTGGGTCTAAATCTCCCAAGGAGTGCCATGTAACAGGGATATTATCTCTGAGAAACATATTCGGGCTGGCCAATAAGGTGCTACTAGCAGCAGACACAGACTGTCTCGGCGAACCCTAGCTAGAACTTGTGGGAGCAGAGTGATCGGGGGAAAGCGTACAGATGTGACCTTGGCCACATGGTGTACCGCTCCAGATCCATGAGTTGGACAGCTGCGTCAGCTCTGGGTTGGACAGCTGTCGAGCTCTAAACTGGACCCGGTAAGTCTTTTCTACGGTAGACAGAACCCATGGAGACAAATTTGGCAGTAGTTTCCACACTGCCTGACGGTCTTTTAGTGACGTTAACTATTCCACATTCTAGTGGAGGGAAAGCATCAGATTTTTGTTGCCTTGTGACAGCTTGCTGACCAGAGAACACTGAAAACTTGGGACAGCCTGGACTAGGGGAGGCCCTACAGTAGTACTGGGGGCTAACTGCCCTAACAACCTCATGTCCCCTGATACGTCCCTCCACGGCCCCTCAGGACCGCTCTTCTTTGCCTGCTTGGCCTTTATGACCATTCTCAGATCAGGCCTAGTAGCAGGTTGCGACTGTGGCTGCCCGGTTCTCCTGGCTGTCTGCGGGGGTTGGCGGGCTGCCATACTCGCCTTCTGTGTGTCCCTCGCACTAGTGCTGGTCCGGGCTCCACTCATGCCTGGGTGAACTCGACACAACAGGGAAGGAACTGGCTGAATGCCGCTGTATGTCAAGCACACTCAGGAGGTCTGCTTGGTAGGCTTGCAACACTGTCACTGTCTGCAGTGACCCACAAGCAAGACTACTACTGCATACGCCTTGCCCACCAATGCCACGGTGGCCTTACACGGTGGCTTGGATGGCAAAGCCGGCCCCCCTAATTACTGCTGTCGATGGAGAGACGTAGCTCGCAAGTGCCTCCTCCACCTTCAGCATAGCTAAATAGCCATGCCGTTCATTCCCCACAATGGCCGAATAATCCAACATCGTGGGGTTATAAATACGGCTTATGCATAGTTTCCCCCAGAAGCCTGATATTTTGTCAGGCACTTCTGGAAGAAAGGGGAGTTTTCTACAGTGTGAGGGATTTACTTTCACTGGGGAGAAGAAGGCTCATCCAGCCTTAATAATCACTTCAAGCAGCTCTTTATATGCTGCTCTCAGTTTTTAGCACATCCTTCTGGCTCCTCGGAGTCAGAGAGGAATTATTATTATTATTTGTGTGTGTGTGTTTTTTCTCTCTCTTTTTTCCCTTTTAGCTTTCCATAGCGGAAGGAGGAATCACGACGCGAGCTCCAAAATCCAGCGGAGAGCCGGACCCGGAAGACAGAGCAAGAGATAGAGCAGCGCTCGTCTCCGGCTCTTCTTCCAGATCCATAAGAGATCCCCCGAACCTGAGACGGCTATCTGCCTCGGCAGCGGCCAGCCCAGATCCACGAGGATCTGAAACCCAACTCGCTTCGGCTTCCGAGAAGAGCGCGAGTCGCGAGCAGAGCTGCCTAATGTAGGCATTACCATGCGCAGCCTCTCAAGGCTGCCATCGCATACTCCACCGCTAAACACTTCACCCATAAAGTGTTCACTATTCCCCGTGATGAAACGGGAGCAAACCGTAAAACACTTCCTCAATTCACTCATATTTTTCTCTCTCGCTCATTCCTTTTTTTTTCTTCTCTTTTTTTAAAGGGCTGGAAAAGTCCAGAGATTTTGAGAAACGATAGAGAGGAAATGAAGCGCCTTATTGTTTCTTTACACAAACAAGCGACATGCAGTTTCGTTGAAGATAATAAGGCTGATGGCGCAGTTCACAGGTGCCATATACATATATATATATATCACGCGACACGCTTAATTGCCATGTCACCTGATCATGGCAGGCCTATAAATAGGTATGATTTTATACAAGCTTCAGATGCCGGTCACGTGCGAGAGGCGCTCCCATAGTGTTATGTTAAATGCAACGTGAAGTTCCCTTTGAAAGGGAACACAATTAGTACCTTGTTGCTCCTCCTTGGGCTTTTAAGCATGGACTTCACTAATGAAAAACAATATTCTCCATCAAGCTGGTTCCAACTTTCTCGAATAGTGGTTGACAGATCAACTTTGCAGGATGGAGAGCCTGGTCATGGACTAATTTTTAAAATTTCAACCACAAATTTTTATCACATTGAGATCCGGACTGTTTGCTGGACATGTCACTGAGTTGATATGCCTTTCCTGAAGAAAAGATTTAACACTTTTTACCCTGTGGCAAGATGCATTATCTTAATCCTAATATTACCTTACCTTAATCATAATCTTAATTAATTAATACTTAATCATCACCAAGCCTATTTTCTATCGATGGAATGAGAAAAGTGTCCACAAGACTGTTGAGGTTCTTTGGCAGAATGACTGGTCCTTTACCTGACATCAAACCCCATATCATAAATGAGTGGGGAAATTTGGTTATTTTTATCATCTTTATCTGTTTCATTAGAACGGCACTAGAAAAAAGTTCCAGCACCATCTCCTTGGCCAATGCAGATTCGTGATTCATCACCGAATATCACTTTCATCCAATCATCCACACCACATGATTGCTTTTCTTTAGCCCACTGTAACCTTGTTTTCCTTTTATAACATTCCAATTTTGTTTATACTTGCACCAAATTTTAGACACAGTTGACTGGGAATAACCAACATCTTTTTTATCAGATTTCCTTCTTGAAGGGGTTTTATAATCCTTTCCATTGTTTCAATTGAAAACTCTCTTGTTGGGGCCATGTTTCCTTTCAATTAGCCAAGTCCAACAGCTTGTTAAGGTGTGTAAGCCTTCTTTTAACTGCAGACTAATTAGCATTTTTGTGTTTGTGCTGGTATTTGTTTTAGAAATGAAAATTACAAGGCTATTACTTGATTTGGAAAATTATGCCATTAATTAAAATTATTTCATAAAATTTGATGGAGGTATGTTTTATGAAGCGATACTGTTCAGCTATTAATCAAAAATTGTTTTGTGTCATATCTGTGATTTGTTTATTTGCCCAGAATTAAAAAAAAAAAAAAAAAAAAAAAAAAAAAAAAAAGCCAGGTGAACATCCTCTAAGTGTGGTGATTCCATAATTTTACCAGGTGTAGTACTTGGTCATTTATTTATTAAAATGATTAAATATTACTTATCTGTGAGTGGCAAAAGTATGTGAACCTCTCGGATTAGCAGTTAATTTGAAGGTGAAATTGGAGTCAGGTGTTTTCAATCAATGGGATTTCAATTAGGTGTGTGAATGCCCTGTTTCATTTACAGAACAGGGATCTATCACTCTGATCTTCACAACACATGTCTGTGGAAGTGTATTATGACACAAAAAAAGGTGATTATTGCGAACCTCAGAAAAAGAGTTGTTGATGGTCATCAGACTGGAAAAGGTCATCTCTAAAAAGTTTGGACTCAACCAATCCACAGTCAGACAGATGGAACGGCCAAGTCAAAGTCCTGACCTTAATCCAATAGAAATGTTGTGGAAGAACTTAAAGAAAGCAGTTCTTGTGAGGTAGCTCTATATCCCAGAGCTGAAGTTGTTCTGTATTGAGGAATGGGCTAAAGTTCCTCCAAGCCTATGTGCAGGACTGATCAAGAGATACCAGAAATGTTTAGTTGCAGTTATTTATGCAAAATGGGCTCACACCACATACTAAAAGCAAATGTTCACATACTTTTGCCACTCACAGATATGTGATATTGGATAATTTTCCGCAATAAGTAAATGACCAAGTATAATATTTTTGTCTCGTTTGTTTAATTGGGTTGTCGTTATGTACTTTTAGGACTTGTGTGAAAATCTATACAATATTTATGCAGAAATATAGACAATTCTAATGGTTTCACAAACTTCCAAGCAGCACTCTACCTATATATTATGTAGTGACCCATTAGCATTCAGTTACATTGATAAAACACAAAGTGAGAATTTGGTATATAATGTGCTTTGGAAACAAAGTCTTCAACTAAACATTTTGATTAATCTATCTTTTACTTTTATTAATAGTGTAAGTTTGTAATTAAGTACCATATAATATATTGTAATAGTATGTTAAAGATTGCCAATTTCCTTATTCATGGCTTATTTAGGACGAAATAATATTTCTTTAATACTGATGGTGGATATTGCATAAAATGTCTGTCATTCTGTTTGCTTTGGAGGCTGTTGTTTGCCAATGACCAATTTCTAATTTAAGACTATGGATGATTGAAACTAACACACTGTTAAATAAATAATAGCCAATGAGTTCTTGACTATAATGGAATTTATATTAAAACTGAAGTCAGCCAACTCCAAGGAAAACTTTGTATAAGTTGTCCAATTATCTTGATCAAAAAGTTTGTGTGTTGCAGAAAAAAAGTCATTACCATCTGTTCTCTGCATCCTAATATGTGAAATTCCCCAAGGTTTGGACTCATATCAAAGCTGTAAAAGCTTCTTCTTCTCTCTCTCTCTCTCTCTCTCTCTCTCTCTCTCTCGCTCTCTCTCTCCCTCTCTGCATGGGTTTACTCAAGAAGGAGGGATGGGGAGAAGAAAAACAGTTATAGCCAATGGAGTGAAGACAATGTGTGCAGGGAAACTACATCAAATCTTAATCTGCTTTCAGAGTGCCAAGCCTCACACGAAAAATGCCAGGTGTTTTATTTGTGTGTTGGTGAGCTGGTTTGATATGAAAGCATTATGACCTGCCACATGATCAGTCATGTTTGCCTCTTATGCTGGCTAGGTTTCAGCTACGATATGGATTTGTGTGCTGGCTATCATCAGAACCTGGCCATCATGAACCATCAGTGACACTTGCTTTTGGCTGAAAGAATGTAATAAATCTGCTTGGTGGGTGAACACTCATGTTTACTCTTCGGCTTTATTTGTGAAAAACAAATAATGCAAATAATATGGAATGATAATCTGTGATTTAAAAAAAAAAATCACATTCACTGAAGCATAACCTTTTTTTTTTTTCGTTTGCCAAGGAGAAGTACCTGAAACTGACAGACCAAATAGTGTAAACTAGTTGTTCACACACAGTGCAAGCACTTCAAATAGAATTATGCAAAAGAGTGAATGTTTGAATTTCCAGGATTACAAATGCATATTTGTATACAATTTGTAACAATTTGTATATTACAAATGCACAAATGCATATGATAGACTACATACAGGTATGGCCCTCAGAATTGACAATATTTCATCATCAAATGTTGTAGATTTTGTTCTGACATACACAACATGTACATGTAAGCAGGGACGTAGTGTCCGGGGGGTGAGTGGGGTGAGGTAATCCCTCCAATAATCAGAACTAGCAATTACAACCCCCCCCCCCCCCCCCCAATATTTATACCATAAGACATATGTAAAGTAATTTCTTTTGTAACATTATTGATGCTCCGATTCAATGGTGAGTCTGTCATAATAAATCAGATAAAAATACTAGAAGCCCCCCTCTGTAGCGCAGGTTGGAATCGCCCAACTATGGCCCTGCAACACAACCCTGGATTACTGCCGTTTGCCTGGGAGAGCACAGGTAGATTTGAATGTGTAGAGAAGCGCTGATCAGCAAACTATTTTACATTGATAGTCAGAGAGGGATAGTAAAGAATATAAAATGTATTCAGGAGGTAGGAATCTTAAGTAACACACCTCAACTATCTAATTCATCCTTATGCTCTACTCCTTGTTGGAACATCTGCACTAGTGACTCATTTGCACTTCCTAAAAGTAATTTTCTTCAGTAAATAATCACACCTGGAAAATGTACTAGCACTGTTTCTGTAATCATAAAGACTACAATGCTCAAATTTCCAACATAGTACTGTATGACTTTATAGTATACAGATGTAGTACAATGATTTATAATCCCACTATGAAGTGTCCAGGCTTGGGGAGTAATGGAATACATGTAACAGCGTTACGTAATCAGGATACAAAAAACTGGTAACTGTAATCTGTTACAGTTGTGTCAAAAAACAAAGTAATCAGAGTACCAGGTACATTTTGTAAAAAATGGGAATACTACCAGGATTACATTTTTTCAAATTTAAAACTAAAGAAATTATTCTTTTGACATAACACAATATAGACAGCTGCTTCATTATAGTTCTCTTTCTCTCTTGCCAGTTGTGGCTCACATGAGCAACCTCCTGGTGCACAGTTAATTGCAAAGTTAATTTGGTAGAAATAAACACAAATTGTTCTCTGAAATACTTTTGTTAGGGTGACCATACATGCTCTTTTTCCTGGACATGTCCTCTTTTTCAGACCTTAAAAAAATTGTCCAGCCGGGATTTCTA